>NW_024068343.1:0-172097 GCF_009389715.1 Phoenix dactylifera | reverse complement strand
CATATTGGGCTAAGTCTGGACGAGCCTAAACTATAAATTGGGTTAAATCCGAGCTAAATTAAGTTAAATTGAAATGGGTCCGAACCCAATTAAGCTGAGTTGGTCTCGGCAGACCTAATTGATTGTGAATCAGGCCCAATTCAAGCCCAATTCAACTGACAGAAGGTCGAATTGACATTGGGCTAACCTTGACTCAGGCCCAAATGAGCCACATTGACCAAATCAGAGGATCCAATTGGCTAGAAAAGGTTGTACCCAATTATAAACGAGGCCCAATCCTTTAGTTAAAAACCCAATCAACCCATGTGGACCCAATCTGGTTTTAAATCGAACCCCAAAGGCTTCAAATTGGACTTGGGCTAAATCCTTGGATGGGATCCAAGCAAGTGAGTTCATAGTATGATGAACTAAGAAATTATATAAAAATAATGAGGGAATAATGTGATCCCTATGTGTTGTGTTTTAGGTGATTAAGGATTTATCACCTGGACTTGAGAAATTTGGAAAGCGAATTAAGGTAAGTAATCATTTTAATCTTATTATGGATCATATGAGTATTATGTTTATTAAGATTTTAAAGTGTTATTCGTGTATACGTTTCATGAATGGATGTACTATAAAAAGTAAGTAATTCTATTTTAATCTTATTATGGATCATATGAGTGTTATGTTTATTAAGATTTTAAAGTGTTATTCGTGTATACATTTCATGAATGGATGTATTATAAAAAGTAAGTAATCTATTTTAATCTTATTATGGATCATATGAGTATTATGTTTATTAAGATTTTAAAGTGTTATTCGTGTATACATTTCATGAATGGATGTATTATAAAAAGTAAGTAATCTATTTTAATCTTATTATGGATCATATGAGTATTATGTTTATTAAGATTTTAAAGTGTTATTCGTGTATACATTTCATGAATGGATTGTTAGATGTAGCCCTAGAAGCCAATCTGGCGGACACATTATTAATTCTAGGACATAAATTTGTACTTGACTTTATTATTATTGAATAATAAATGGGCATCTTTTTCATTCATATTGTTTATGTGTCTATGAATCGTCCAAGGAATTAATAAGATGATGATACATATTCTCAAGAGTTGAGAATTTGAGCCATGTATCATTGGTGATTAATTTCTAAATGCTCCTGATCAATGGATCATCACGAGGACGGTGATCGATCCGATCAGTGCACAGATCACTTTTCTTCTGGATGGACGAGACTCGAGTCCACAGTGTAGGGACACTGAAGTGATAGTGCAGGTGCTTGTTAGAGAACAAGGGTACTGAGCGTGACCAAGACAAGAAGTCACTTGGATGTCTATCCACTCGTCAGTGACTTACTTGATGTTGCAGTAGTGTGACTGGTCCTTTGACCTACGGTGCTTCGGCTACTCACAGTGAGGTTATTGTAGTTGACTGCACATATACATGGTTCTAGTCATATGGATCCTTGTAGTGTAGATTGGCTGCAGTAAGTTCACTGTAGGAGTAGGTATGCACTTACATGGAATCTATCGACCTTGATAGAAGAGGAGTGATCCTATGTGATTTGTTAGACTGAGTTCTAAGACCTTGGCCAGGGCAGAAATATAAAGTGGAGAAAGAGTTTTTTACTATCGAACTCAAGTCAAATAAATCTAGACATATGACAGACGACGGAGTTTGACGAGTTATCCATGACCTCCGGTCTGTAGGGATCCACGATAGAAGGACTGTATCATACGATAACTGCACCTAGAGGTTCATCATTCTATTCTGCTGGGTGGCTACTACATACTGCTAGGTGTCACTGGTGGATGGTGAGACTCACAGGGATCATCTTGATGGTCGATAAACCCTGATGAGTTGAGTTGAAATTGTTTCAACCCATTGAAAGAAGTTTTCAATGATATTGTGATAGAGATCACAATATATCTCACTACCAATCAGGAATGGAACCTATGGGGGTCACCACCATTAGAGGTATTGACGCGATCCAATGGGTTTGAATGTGATTAGGAATCACAAATAATCAATTTAGATTTGATAAATGAAACCCGCTAAGAGTTGTGGTTAGAAGGAAGAATTAATTGCAATCGGATTCGTAATTTAATTTAATTAATTGGATTTAATTAATTGGACTTGATCATGAGTCCTACTTGGAGTGGAAATCATGGAGTCCTAATTGGATTAGGATTTTCAAATTAAATTAGAGTCCTACTTGGAATAGGATTTCTAATGTCCTAATTGTCTTAGGGCTGAAATTTGAAACAAGTCCTGATTAGATTAGGATTTCTAAGTCCTAATTAATTTTAAATTTAATCTAATTAATTTCATGACTCCTAATTGGATTAGGATTGAAGAGTTCAATAGAGTCATGGTTCAATTAAGTCCTAAATTAGATTAGGATTGGGAGGAAATTGCAAATAGGTCCATACAAGTCCTATTTGACTAGGATTGGACTCATGCACTAGACCCAAATTAAATCACCCATTAATTTGATTAAGTGGCAGATTTAAATGGATAGAGGGAGGGGAATATGCCCCTCCCTTTGAGCTATGCGTGGGAGAAAAAGGAGGGGCACATGCCCCTCCTAGGTGGCATGAAATAGAGATAAGGATGAGCTCCTAAAAAATAGGAGCTCATCTTTATCCCTTTGCAATTAAAAAGGGAGCATGGAATTTCGGCCAAAATGAATGTTTTTCTCCTCATTCCAGCCGTGAGCACCCTCCTCCATCTTCCTCCTTTGAGCCACAATCAAGAGAAGAAAAAGAAAAGCTTGGGACGCCCTCTTCCTTCTTCATCTTGGTTCCAAAAAGGAAGAAAAAAGAGAAAGGCTACGGGTCTTGTTTTCTTCTTCCTAAATCCATCCTTCTTCCTTCCTCCTCTCAAGCCAATCAAAGGTTGATTTCAAAGAAGAGGACTTCAGCCATCCATAGCCATCTCTGCAAGGGAGCTAGCACCCCGGTGAGATCCAAAGGCTTTCGATCGAGTCAGTACTTCGTGTGGATACCTGTAGAGGCCGGACGCGTGTGCGGCTTCCACTGAGCCTTGATCAAATACCATGTAAATCAGATTTGCGGAGACCATCTACCCGCACAAGGTGAAGATCTGATCTTCCTTAATGATTTTAAATGGTTTAAAATAATTTAATTCTAATCTATCTACAAACGAATGGTTTAAAATACGTTCATGCGATGAACGATTCCCGCATATGTTTTTCCGCTGCAATCTGAAAATTATTTCGAATTTTCATGGCATATGTGGGATGCTAACATGGATGTATTATAAAAAGTAAAGTAATCTATTTTAATCTTATTATAGATCATATGAGTATTATGTTTATTAAGATTTTAAAGTGTTATTCGTGTATAGCATTTCATGAATGGGATGTATTATAAAAAGTAAGTAATCTATTTTAATCTTATTATGGATCATATGAGTATTATGTTTATTAAGATTTTAAAGTGTTATTCGTGTATACATTTCATGAATGGATGTATTATAAAAAGTAAGTAATCTATTTTAATCTTATTATGGATCATATGAGTATTATGTTTATTAAGATTTTAAAGTGTTATTCGTGTATACATTTCATGAATGGATGTATTATAAAAAGTAAGTAATCTATTTTAATCTTATTGTGGATCATATGAGTATTATGTTTATTAAGATTTTAAAGTGTTATTCGTGTATACATTTCATGAATGGATGTATATAAAAAGTAAGTAATCTATTTTAATCTTATTGTGGATCATGTGAGTACTATGTTTATTAAGATTTTAAAGTGTTATTCGTGTATATATTTCATGAATGGATGTATTATAAAAAGTAAGTAATCTATTTTAATCTTATTGTGGATCATACGAGTATTATGTTTATTAAGATTTTAAAGTGTTATTCGCGTATACATTTCATGAATGGATGTATTATAAAAAGTAAGTAATCTATTTTAATCTTATTGTGGATCATGTGAGTACTATGTTTATTAAGATTTTAAAGTGTTATTCGTGTATATATTTCATGAATGGGTGTATTATAAGAAGTAAGTAACCTGTCCTAATCTTTTTATGGATCACGCATGAAATTTAACCCGTTTATACTTGTATTGTAGGTCATGTACCCTAAATTATAAGCTATGAACGGTGAATGTATATGGCATGCTTTAGTTATACAAGTTATGATTATATGTGCTTTATGATTTTCCTTATGCCTACGAAGCAAGTAGATTACATTATATCCTAAGATATGGATTATGAATCATGTATATGAGTGGCATGTGTTAGCCATATAATTGGTGATTATGCATATATCATGCTTATGTAGATTCATAATGCATGTAAGATGAATGGAAGTACATGTCATAATTTTTATTAGCATGAGCATAAAGAATGATGATGAATTGCCTCTAGTTATTTGCACATCTTGCAAGGGGTACCTAAGGGTTCTCGATGCTACGGGCCGAATGCAACTGAGCCGGCCTTGCCAGTGGCCGATAATGACTGAACCAGCCCCGCCAGTGGCCGACTAATAACTGAGCAGGCCCCGCCAGTGACCGATAATGAATTCGCCGTAGCATCCATGAGGTACCACCTATAAGAAGTATTGCCCACAAACTCTTAAGAGCTACTGATCGTATGCAACTGAGCCGGCCTTGCCAGTGGCCGAGAATGACTGAGCCAGCCCCGCCAGTGGCCGCCTAATAACTGAGCTAGCCCCGCCAGTGGCCGAGAATGACTTCGCAGTAGCGTCTAAGAGTATGACCGCGGCAATGCTGGTGGCACGATTTTCTTTATATATATGCATGTTACAAGATTCCTTGGTAATGTAGGATACTGATTTATTTACTCAGCATGAATATTTTATTATAATGATTTATTGAGTAGTATACATGTCAGCTTCTTAAACCCTGTTAAAATATGTTTAGTATTTTACAGAATCAAGCATATGCTAGTAGATGTGCATGGATTTCCCAAGGATAGCATGGTTCAAGTGTATTATGTATTTCATGAAATATGGTGTCATAAACACATTAAAATGATATTTATAGCATGATCCACGAACTTAAGGTGCCATTAATCAGTTTTCCAATAACTCATAAAGTATGATTTATGAAAATTATGATTTATGAACTCTCAGATGCTATGCAAGGGCCCCCGCCAGTGGGTATAATAACTCGGCAATGCGCATATGGCCCCTGCCAGTGGGTATAATAACTCGGCATGCGCATATGGCCCCCGCTAGTGGGTATAATAACTTGGCTGCACTACTATCTGAGAGTACGAATTTAAAATCTTGATTAACAGCAAGGTTTTACGTTGCATTTTATGTTTACGAAATATCATGATGGTACATGCATTAATTTACAGCTTGATTTGCATATATATATTGTATATGGAACAATGGACATTTGATGTATATGTTAGCCTCTCAAATCTTGCATAAACATGGTTATTCTTATGTTTGATCCGGTAAGATTATGTATGATTCCCTTACTGAGCTGTGTAGCTCATACCCGTTCATTTACATTTTTTTCAGATCTTCACCACTGATAGCTGTCAGAGACACTTTATTGACCCCCTAATGGATTTTGATGAATACAAAACACTAGAGTATAATTTTCCTTTATATTGACAAATTACTTGAGCATTTCAGGTGTTTAACTAAGAATATTGTTAAGTATTGTCAAGGCATGTTTCCGTATTTTTCGGTGGATTTATTGAAGATTTTTGTGATGAAGAAAAATGGATCAGGGCAGCCGAGATGTCTCCGGCTTGTTCCAGAGACGTCTCCGGTACGCAGAGAAGAAGCTGGGACGTCTGGAGACGTCCCCAGCACTTGCCGAGGCGTCTCGGCAGGGTCGGAGTCGACTCCCGGCTTTCTAGAGTCGACTCTCTCAGAGACGGCAGAAAGGCTGTTTCAAGGGATGCGCACGAGTCGTCTCCGAAGGACGCGGAGCCGACTCCTCTCAGGGATTCCAGAGGACCCATTTTTCTTTGAGAAAAACGTCGGAGCCATCTCCGATGTCGCGGAGTCGTCCCCACGCATAAAGCACAAAAATCTCGAGACGTCCCCCGAGGCATGCGAGCCGGCTCTCTCAGAAAAACAGAAAAACAAGAAATCGGGCTGTTCTTCTTCGGAGTCGTCCCCAGAAAGCACCGAGTCGACTCCGACATTGTCGAAAGATCTTTTATGCAGCCGAGACCATCTCTCGTTCAAGCGGAGACGTCTCCGGAATGCCTGGAACGCGACTGACACATTTTTGCAGGTTTTGTTTGAAATCCTAACGGCTCTATTTTTGTTTCTAACGGATCTATTGCTTGCAGGAGTATAAAAAGGAGTTTTTAAGTGCATGAAAAGGGTCTTTCTCACCAAGCTAACACTAAAGCATTCAAGAGAGAAGAAAGAGAGAGAGTCTCAAGGGAGTTGGTGCTTTCAAGAGGAGAAATCAAGTGCATTCAAGGCCTTCTTCATCTGATTTCGTGCTCATCTACTCACTCTCACTCGGCAATCAAAGCTCGCATTCAAGCCGACGTGATCCACATCGGAAGAACCACCATCATCCAAGCTTTCAACGGCAAAGAGGGTTCTTCCGGTTTTGTTGTTTTTTATTGATTTATTTGCTTTCATAGAAGCTTTTAAATTCTTGTAAAACTCTTAAACATTGTGCTTGTTCCAGTCAAGGGACTTGGAACAAGGGTTAGGCGTCCCAAGCCTAGTTTAAATTGGGGGATTGTAGGGTTCGTTGTTAGCCCGGGTTAAAACAATGAGTTGGGTAGTTCACTCGAAAAACTACCGGACTGTAATCGCCGATTATAGTGGAAAATTCCCAAAGGTGTTTGGGGAGTGGATGTAGGAGCAGTGGAAGCTCCAAACCACTATAAACCTCTGTGTTTGCGATTGATTGTGCTTACCGCTTTATTTTCATTCTTGCACCTACACTTGTGTGTATTGTTTAATTAGACCAAAAATTTTAAGACACCCAATTCACCCCCTTCTTGGGTGACCATCTCTGGGCAACAAGTGGTATCAGAGCAGGTGCTCTGTGTATTCTTGAAGACCTAACCGTCTTTTGCCAAAGATCAAGATGGCAACACCCTTCAACAATGTTCCTGCTAAGGGCAGGCTACCAATAGACCTCCACTTTTAATGGGACAAATTATTCATATTGGAAAACTAGAATGAGAATTTTTGTTCAAGCACAAGATTATGCCTTGTGGAGGGTTATAATCAAAGGACCACACGAACCATCTCACATAGTTAATGGCGTTCAGGTTCCCAAACCTGAGGAGGATTGGGATGAGAATGATAGCAAGATGGTTCAACTCAATGCTAGAGCCATGAATACATTGTATTGTGCTCTAGATGTAAATGAGTTTAATAGAGTCTCCACCTGTAGTTCCGCCAAGAAAATATGGGATAGGCTTGAAGTTACCCACGAGGGTACTAATCAAGTCAAGGAGTCTAAAGTGAACATTCTAGTTCACAAATATGAATTATTTAAGATGGAACCCAACGAAACTATTTCATGCATGTTCACACGCTTCACTGATATAATTAATGGTCTAAAGAATTTGGGTAAATCTTACACTAATTCAGAACTTGTGAGAAAAAATTCTCAGGTCTTTGCCAAAGACTTGGGAAGCGAAGGTCACGACGATTGTAGAAGCCAAAGACCTCAACACCTTGGCACTTGAAGAACTATTGGGCTCATTGATGACGCATGAGCTCACAATGAAGCAACATGAAGAAGATGTGCCAAAGAAGAAGACAATCGCCCTCAAGGCCATTTCAAGTAATTGTGAAGAAGAAAGCAGTGGAAGTGAAGAGGGAAGTGAAGATGAAGACTTGGCCTTAATAGTAAGGAAGTTCAAAAAATTCATAAGAAGAAAGAAGGCCTTTCCAAGAAAGAAGTTTGGAGGGAGAAATGATTGGAAAAAGGAAAAAGAAAAAGAAAGAGACCCCAATCATATGTTATGATTGCAAGAGACCGGGACACATCCGCTCCGAATGCCCTCAACAGAAGAAGCACTATGGAAAGAAGAAGAAGAAGGCATTGAAAGCGACTTGGGATGATAGTAACACATCCTCCTCCGAGGAAGAGAAGGAAGAGACCGCCAACTTGTGCTTCATGGCATTCGACGACGATGAGGTATGTCAAAGCTCAATTACAGATTTTACTTTAGAAGAATTATATGAAGCTTTCCAAGAACTCATGAATGATTGTAGTATGTTAGGAGTAAAGAATAAAGAACTAAAGGCCTCCAATCAAAAACTGAAGGATGACATTAAAAACCTATTGCTTGAAAAGGAAAATTATGAAAATGATAGCATTATTGACCTAAAGGATAAAATTTCAGAACTTAGCATTGAGTATGAAACTGCAAATACACTCATTAGGGAATTAAATCTAAGAGTCAAATTCCTACTCAATAGTAATACTTCACTTGCACAAAATGTCAAATCTCTTAAAAATGATAAGGAAGTATTAGCTAAAGAAAATTTGGACCTTAAGGATGAGCTACACAAGTATAAACCAATTGTGCAGAAATTTACACATAGCTCGGAAAAATTAAATCTTATTCTATCCAATCAAAGAGTTGTTTTTAATAAAGCCGGATTAGGATACAAAAACTAGCAAACAGCAAAAATATCTAAAGAACTTTTTTATAAAAGCAAAAGATGTTAAAACTGAAAACCTACATGCTTTTGTTGTGAGAAAAATGGACATAAAGCTTATTCTTGCACTCAAAGAAAGATTCAAACTAATAAGAACACATTTGTAAAGGGTAAAAACACAACCAAAATATGGGTTCCTAAGGGAACCAACTCCACTAACCAAGAAGGACCCAAGAAAACTTGGGTACCTAAGAGCTTCACATGATTATTTTGTAGGTATGCTTGCAGCCGGGAGCAAAAAGAGAATATGATATCTTGATAGCGGTTGCTCAAGGCATATGACCGGTGACAAGAGCCATTTCGTCACCTTGAAATCAAAAGAAGGAGGAGTAGTCACATTTGGAGACAATGCTAAAGGCCAAATCATTGGCGTTGGTAAAATCTTTATATCACCCTCCTCATTTATTGACAATGTATTGTTAGTTAATGGATTAAAACATAATTTACTAAGTATAAGTCAATTTTGTGACAAGGGCTTTAAAGTGTCATTTGAATCTTCCCTATGCATAATTAGTAGTCCAATTAACAATGGGATCATACTTATAGGACATAGGCTTGGAAATGTTTACATGGTAGATCTTGATGATCTCACCATGAAAGATGGCCAATGTCTTGTAGCCATGGATGCCAAAGTCAATGAGACTAGCTGGTTATGGCATCGTAGGTTAGGACATGCTAGCATGGATTTGATTTCTAAATTGATTAGAAAAGATCTAGTTAAAGGACTACCAAAAATAGATTTTGAAAAGAACAAAATTTGTGCTGTATGTCAACTAGGAAAACAAACAGGAAGCTCTTTTAAACCTAAGAACATAATTTCAACATCAAAACCCATAGAACTAATTCACATGGATTTATTTGGACCCACTAGAACTGCCAGTCTAGGGGGTAAGAAGTTTGATCTTATAATTGTTGATGATTTTTCACGTTTTACATGGGTTTCATTCCTTGCCCACAAAGATGAGTCCTTTCCCGCTTTTATCAAGTTTCATAATAGGATTTCAAATGAACTTAACCTTAAACTAAAAGCAATTAGGAGTGATCATGGTATCGAGTTTGAAAATCAGCATTTTGAAAAATTTTGTGAAGAAAACGGTATCAATCACAATTTTTCGGCCCCTAGGACACCCCAACAAAATGGGGTGGTAGAAAGGAAGAATCGCACACTAGCAGATATGGCTCGTACCATGTTGTGCGAATCGGATCTACCAAAGTATTTTTGGGCTGAAGCAATCAATATTGCTTGCCATATTTTAAACCGTGCTTTAGTTAGATTTATTTTAAAGAAAACACCTTATGAGTTGTTGAAAAATAAGAAGCCCAATATAAGTTATTTTCATGTTTTCGGTTGTCGCTGCTTTATTTTAAACAATAGAAAGGACAATCTAAGTAAATTTAGTGCTAAATCAGATGAGGGGATCTTTTTAGGTTATTCTCATCTAGTAGAGCATACAGAGTCTTCAACAAGAGAACTCTCGTTGTTGAAGAATCCATTCATGTTGTTTTTGATGAAGCTAATGGAGATTCTTCTAGAAAAGAAGAAGATGGTGATGCAGGTATACTTGAAGACAGAATGAAGGAGTTCTCCATACAAGACAAATAACATGAGGATGAAATCAAGGAAGATACAATTCAGCAAGATGAAGAAGATCAACCCCAAGCAAGAAATCAAGATCTTCCGAGGGAATGGAGGTATGCACATGGTCATCCAAGGGATCTAATCCTTGGTGACCCTTCACAAGGGGTAAGGACAAGATTCTCTTAAGAAATACTAGTAATTATCTTGCATTCGTTTCACAAATAGAGCCTAAATCACTAGAAGAAGCCGAAAAAGATGAAAATTGGATAAATGCTATGCAAGAAGAATTAAACCAATTTGAAAGAAATCAAGTTTGGACTCTAATGAAAAGACCCCCTAATGTTTCAATTATAGGCACCAAGTGGGTATATAGAAATAAACTAGATGAAGATGGAGTAGTAATAAGAAACAAAGCTAGGTTGGTAGCCAAAGGCTACAATCAGGAAGAAGGCATAGATTTTGATGAAACCTTCGCTCCTGTTGCTAGGTTAGAGGCTATTAGACTACTTTTGGCATATGTATGCTTCATGGATTTCAAACTCTATCAAATGGATATAAAAAGTGCATTTTTAAATGGTTATATAATGGAGGAAGTTTATGTAGAACAACCTCCAGGTTTTGAAAACTACTTATATCCAGATTATGTTTTTAAATTGCATAAAGCATTGTATGGACTTAAGCAAGCCCCTAGGGCTTGGTATGAAAGATTAAGTAATTTTCTAATTGAAATGAGTTTAAAAGAGGAAACGTAGATAAAACACTCTTCATTAAAAGAAAAGGGAATGACTTATTGCTTGTGCAAATTTATGTGGATGATATAATTTTTGGTGCTACTAATGATAGTCTTTGTCAAGAGTTTGCTAAGCTTATGCAGGGAGAATTCGAAATGAGCATGATGGGTGAGCTCAACTTCTTCCTTGGGCTACAAATAAAACAATCAGAGGAAGGCATCTTCATCAGTCAGTCCAAGTACATCAAGGAAATATTGGAGAAGTTCAAGATGAAGGATGCAAAGGAAATCAGCACACCCATGGGCTCAAGTTGCAAGCTTGACAAAGATGAAAAAGGTAAAAGTGTAGACTGCAAATTGTACAGAGGTATGATAGGGTCTTTACTTTACCTCACTGCTAGTAGACCAGACATATTATTCAGTGTTTGCATGTGTGCTAGATACCAAGCATGTCCTAAGGAATCACACTTACAAGCTGTTAAAAGAATATTCAAATACCTAGTAGGGACATCTAATGCAGGTTTATGGTATTCTAAACAATCTGATTTAAATTTAATTGCTTATTCCGATGCTGATTTTGCCGGGTGCAAACTCGACAGAAAAAGCACAAGTGGCACCTGTCAATTCTTGGGTGCTAACTTGGTTTCTTGGTTTAGCAAGAAACAGAATTCAGTTGCCTTGTCCACAGCTGAGGCTGAGTACATTGCAGCCGGAAGCTGTTGTGCCCAAGTTCTTTGGATTAAGCAACAACTTGAAGATTTTGGTATCAAAATGGACAATATTCTAATTAGATGTGATAATACAAGTGCAATCAATTTAATAAAAAATCCTGTCCAACACTCTAAATCAAAATACATAGAGATTAGGCATCACTTTATAAGAGATCATGTGTTGAAAAATGATGTATTGATTGAGTATGTATGCACTGAAAATCAATTGGCCGACATCTTTACAAAGCCCCTTTGTAAAGATAGGTTCAATTTTTTAAGGAATGCCTTGTGCTTGTAGGATCCTAGCAAGTAGATTGAATTTGTAATGCAAGCATGATTTGACTTCAATGCTATAGCTTAAATGATTTAACTCCTCAAACATATGCAATGCTTTGTATGCTCTAGAGGTACATATGAATGCTACTCAAACTCATAATACACTTCAAGGTCACATATAGCAAACCTAGTGCCTAATAAGTGAAAATATGAATCTATCAAATTAGATGACGAATTGTTTGACTCTCCGGAGGATAGTTATCCCCCTTGGACTCTTCATAGAGATATTTTCAGAGCCTATTCCATAGGCATTCGAAATTTGATCAAACATTTCTCATTTCAATATTGATAATTCAAAAATCATTGTCAAGCTTTAATAGGATGAATTATTAAGGGGGAGGATCACAAGCAAGCTCACTTAATAATCGCCAAAAAAAATTAAACTGATCATTGAGGTTGAATAAAACGAATTGGGAGAAGATTGGAAACGTTCTGAAATTTTTACAGTGCCGGAGACGTCTCTGGCAAATCGCAGAGACGTCCCCCCGGCGAGACATCTCGCATTAGTCGCGGAGACGTCTCGGGGACAGAATGAATTTTTTTTTTAAACAGGCCGAAACAGCTCGAGCCGTCCCGAGTTGTTTTCCATCGTCCCCGACGAAACCCTAAACCCTCGCATCCATCTTCTCTCCACCACCAATCGAACCAAAATCACTACCCATTTTCCTAGATTTTCGGTCGATGGCACCTAAGACAGCTAGGCGTAGCGGTGGGAGGCGTCCTAGGGTGGCGAACGACGAGGAACGGCGGGAAGAGCCCTCCGCACCGTCTCCTCCGGTTGCTCCGCCAACCGTGACTCCCTCCTGTGCGAATCGCACAGTAACAACAGGTAGGCATATAGATTTTCAATTCTTAGCGGGTGAGGGGTTCTCTATTGGAGAGAGACTCCGTGCCCAAGGTTGGGAACATCTATGTTCCCTAAACGTGTCTACCTACCCTGGCTTAGTGAGAGAAGTTTTTGGTAGTTTGGCCTTAGGGAGCTCGGGGTACACAGGGTATGTCCGAGGCACATTTGTAGAAGTCAATGAGGATATCTTGTCTAGTTTATTGCAAATACCTAAGTACGGTGAGGCTCCGACCTCACATCCCCAAAGAGAGATTGCTCTAAACTTAATTCTAGGTAGAGAGAACTGCGGTCCTCTTGACATTGTTAAGTCCCAAGACCTCAATGCTGAAATGAGATTGCTTTTGAGCATAATCAACAGGGTCTTGTTCCCAAAAACCGGTCGCTTCGACTTCGTTTCGGAGCAAGATTTGGCCATTATGCACCACATCCTGTTAGGAATTCCCCTAAATCTTCCTAGGCTCATGTTAAACTACATTTCAATCTGTCATAGGTACTCCAGGTTCAGCATCCCGTATGGGATGGTCTTTACCCTACTTTTCAAGCATTTTAAGGTTCCTATCCCTGAAAATGAGCCACAGAGACCCTTGAGAAACACTGACTTCTATAACGAGAGCACACTACATAGGATGGATTTTTACAAGAAAGACGGGTCTTGGGTTAAGGTTTGTAAAAGAAAATCCCAAACTGTAGAGCCTGAGATCCATCATCAGGAGCCTGTCCATCTCTCTCCTCCACATAGCCCTATACCCTTTACGGATCATATGGAGAGCTTTCCTTTTCCTGATGTACCTTCCAGCTCGGCTGGACCATCCACTTCCATGCCTCCTCCTCCAGTTGTTGGATCGACTCTCTTGTCGGATGAGCAGATGCACACCTTAGCATCCATGGTATGCCAGCAAATGAGGGAAGAAATTAGGTCAGTGGTTTCTGCTGAGATAGTTCCTATCCGTACTTCACATGAAGCACTTTTGGAAGAGTTGAAAGCAATTAGAACTCAAATGGAAGCTATAGGGTCAGAGTTGGTTTGTGTGGCATCAAACCAAACTAGAAGATCAATTGAGATACAAGCTGAATTGAAGATCATATCGGATAGTCTTCAAGAGCTGACGAGCCCTGAAGGCAATTTGGGCAGTGTGGCTGCCCAGCTTGGAGGGAGGATTGATAAAGCATCCCATGAAATTGAAGCATTAATGAAAGCGCTCAATCAGTCTCAGGGAGATAACTTTAGAAGATTAATGCTAGCAATTCATAAGTTTGTGGAAGCTGCTACTGGGGCTCTTGAGGGTGCTGGCCAGTGAGGCACATTTTGTAGACATCTAGGGTTCATCTTTTTGTAAAGCCCTAGGCTTATATGAAACTCTTTCTTTTGTGTTTGCAATCAATCCTTGTAATGGCATCAAATGTTGTAATGCTATATGAATGTCATATCCTCTCTTTTTGAATCTTGAAGTATGTTTTTTGAATATTGTGATGTGCTATGGATGTTAAAATGTCATAATATACCTTGAATGTTCAAACTTGACAATGTGCAACCATTTCACTATTTTGCCGACTTGACAATGCATATGAAACAGGGGGAGCACAACTTGTAATAATTGAATTTAAATGGTCTGAAATGAATTCCAAAACAAAGGGGGAGTAAAATTCACTTTCCCAAATCATTGAATGTTTCATGTTAATTAGATATAAATGCTGAATTCTAATCTAAAAAACAACATGGATGCTGAAATCTTATTTGCAAATCTGAAAAAGGAAGTAGAACCATTCCAATAGGCATCCTGAAAATTGGCACTAATTTGTCCCCTTCATTGTTGATGACAAAAAGGGGGAGTAGAACCAATATGGAATGCAAAATGCAAAATTTTTATGTTTATCACACTCATACTTGAAAGTTTAATTAGAATCAACAAAATAAAAAGATAAAAATGAAGAATATTGGCTTAAAGACAATTGTCCTTCTAGAAAAGAAAGGGGGAGTCAAAAGCATTTGGCTTTTGATTGTCTTTAGCATCAATATTTCATCAATTTACACTTTAACTTGATTCAAATCTAAAAGTGATAGATGATATGCCAAAATTTCTCAAAAGAGCTACTAAGATCAATGCTTATGCATAAGTATAGAACTGACAATTGACTATACTGAATTATGCATACTGTATCTAGCTCTAACCAAAATACAATACTTGTACATCTGATCAAATACTGTGTATATGTTTAATTTTAAATTTTGCATATACTCAGTATTTTGTCATCATCAAAAAGGGGAAGATTGTTGACCCCCTAATGGATTTTGATGAATACAAAACACTAGAGTATAATTCCCTTTATATTGATAAATTACTTGAGCATTTCAGGTGTTTAACTAAGAATATTGTTAAGTATTGTCAAGGCATGTTTCCGTATTTTTTGGTGGATTTATTGAAGATTTTTGAAATGAAGAAAACGGATCAGGGGCAGCCGAGACGTCTCCGGCTTGTTCCAGAGACGTCTCCGGTACGCAGAGAAGAAGCTGGGACGTCTGGAGACGTCCCCAGCACTTGCCGAGGCATCTCGCAGGGTCGGAGTCGACTCTCGGCTTTCCAGAGTCGACTCTCTCAGAGACGGCAGAAAGGCCGTTTTCAAGGGATGCGCGCGAGTCGTCTCCGAAGGACGCGGAGCCGACTCTTTCAGGGATTCCAGAGGACCCGTTTTTCTTTGAGAAAACGTCGGAGCCGTCTCCGACGTCGCGGAGTCGTCCCCACGCATAAAGCACAAAAATCCCGAGACATCCCCCCGAGGCATGCGAGCCGGCTCTCTCAGAAAAACAGAAAAACAAAAAAACAAGAAATCGGGTTGTTCTTCTTCGGAGTCGTCCCCAGAAAGCGCCGAGTCGACTCCGACATTGTCGAAAGATCTTTTATGCAGCCGAGATGTCTCTCGTTCAAGCGGAGACGTCTCCGAAATGCCTGGAATGCGACTGACACATTTTTGCAGGTTTTGTTTGAAATCCTAATGGCTCTATTTTTGTTTCTAATAGATCTATTGCTTGCAGGAGTATAAAAAGGAGTTTTTAAGTGCATGAAAAGGGTCTTCTCACCAAGCTAACACTAAAGCATTCAAGAGAGAAGAAAGAGAGAGAGTCTCAAGGGAGTTGGTGCTTTCAAGAGGAGAAATCAAGTGCATTCAAGCCTTCTTCATCTGATTTCGTGCTCATCTACTCACTCCCACTCGGCAATCAAAGGTCGCATTCAAGCCGACGTGATCCACATCGGAAGAACCACCATCATCCAAGCTTTCAACGGCAAAGAGGGTTCTTCCGGTTTTGTTGTTCTTTATTGATTTATTTGCTTTCATAGAAGCTTTTAAATTCTTGTAAAACTCTTAAACATTGTGCTTGTTCCAGTCAAGGAACTTGGAACAAGGGTTAGGCATCCCAAGCCTAGTTTAAATTGGGGGATTGTAGGGTTCGCTGTTAGCCCGGGTTAAAACAACGAGTTGGGTAGTTCACTCAAAAAACTATCGGACTGTAATCGCCGATTATAGTGGAAAATTTCCAAAGGTGTTTGGGGAGTAGATGTAGGAGCAGTGGAAGCTCCGACCCACTATAAACCTCTGTGTTTGCGATTGATTGTGCTTACCGCTTTATTTTCATTCTTGCACCTATACTTGTGTGTATTGTTTAATTAGACCAAAAATTTTAAGACACCCAATTCACCCCCCTCTTGGGTGACCATCTCTGCGCAACACACTTTAATTTGGTATCAGGGCTTCTTTCTTGTGGGGTAAAACAAGTATACTTTTGTGTACATAAACTACATAGAAGCTCTGTATTTGGGTACTGACCAGCATGTTGTACTAAGAATGCTTTCATATATAAAGGTTTGGTTGGTTTGACTATCCTGTTGTTGGGAACCCGCCCATGCCGCTGATATTTCAAAATTTTTTCAGATGGCAGCGGAATCGGCATGCATGGGTTCGACGTTCATCGCATGAACGTTGTTTCGAGACCTTTCGTAATTAGGTAAGAATTAAAACTTTTAAAACTATTAGGAAGATCAAATTTTCACCTTGCGCGGGTAGATGATCACCGCAAATCTGAATTCGTGGTTTTGGAAGAGGGTTCGCTTGAAGCCGTTCAAACGTCCGGCCTCTACGGGTATCCACACGAAGCAGGATCCGATCCAAGCTTTCTATCTCACCGGGGTGCTAGCTCCCTTGCAGAGATAGCTTTGATGGCTGATGTCCTTCCTCTCAATCAACTCTTGATTGTGCTTAGAAGGAGGAAGAAGAAGGATGAAGAAGAGGAAGAAGATGAGCCCCTACGCAGCCTTCTGCTGTTCCTTGCGTTGGATGAAGGAAGGGAAGGGAAAGGAAGCCGCCAACTCTTGGCTTTTCTTCTCCCTTTGCTTGCGGCTGAACCAAGAGGAGGAGAGGGGGCTTCCACGGCTTGAAGAGGAGGAAAAAGATTCCACTAGGGCGCCGGCCCTAGTCCTCCTTTCATAAGGATGAAGGGCTCCTACAAGTTAGGAGCCCTTGACAACTTTCCAAGAGGGGGCGCCGGCCCCCTCTCTCTTCATGTCGCACCTAATCAAGTGGAGAGGGGCTGATGCCCCTCTTACTTGGTTAGCCTAATCCTCTTCCAAAGAGGATTAGGTCCCTCTTTCATGGTTTAATCCTAATCTAATTAGGATTGGCCAAATTGGGTTCAATTTATGCTAGTCCTAATCCAATTAGGACTTGAATGAACTATGACTCAATTGAACTCTTCAATCCTAATCCAATTAGGAGTCATGTTGATTCATTAGATTAATAATTAATTTAGACTTAAGGAATCCTAATCCAATTAGGATGTATTTAATTTTAGTCCTAATCCAATTAGGACTCTATTTGAATCCGAAGTCCTAATCCAATTAGGATTTCTAGGAATCCTACTCCAAGTAGGAATCCAATTTTAATTCAAAATTCTTAATCTCATTAGGATTGTAGGAATCCTATTCCAAGTAGGAATCCCAGTCCTACTCCAACTAGGATTTTCAGTCCTAATCCAATTAGGACTCTAGGAATCCTACCCGAAGTAGGACTCTTGTTTCAAGTCCAATTAATTAATTCCCTTTGTTCCTTTCTTCAACTTCTTATCAATCAAATTGATTACTTGTGATTCCTAATCACGATTTCAACCATCGGATCGGTCAATACTTCTAGTGTGTGTGACCCCATAGGTTCTATTCTGACTGGTAGTGAGATATATTGTGATCTCTATCTCAATATCATTGAAAACTCCCTTCAATGGGTTGGAACGATTCCAACTCAACTCATTAGGGTTTATCGATCATCGAGATAATCCCTGTGAGTCCCACCATCCACCAGTGACACCTAGCAGCATGTAGTGGCTACCCAGCAGAATGGAATGATGAACCTCTAGGTGCAGTTAACATGTGATACAATCCTACTATCGTGGATCCCTACAGGACGGAGGTCATGGACAACTCGTCAAACCCCATCGTCTGTCATATGTCAAGATTTATTCGACTTGAGTTTGATGGTGGAAAACTCTTTTTCCACTTTATATTACTGCCCTGGCCAAGGTCTTAGAACTCAGTCTAACAAATCACATAGGATCACTCCTCTTCTATCAAGGTCGATGGATTCCTTATAGGTGCATACCCTACTCCTACAGTGAACCTACTGCAGCCAATCTACACTGCATGGACCCATATGGCTAGAGACCATGTATGTGTGCAG
The DNA here is from genome assembly GCF_009389715.1 of Phoenix dactylifera. NCBI lineage: Eukaryota > Viridiplantae > Streptophyta > Magnoliopsida > Arecales > Arecaceae > Phoenix > Phoenix dactylifera. The sequence goes on along the minus strand of NW_024068343.1, from coordinate 153,504 downwards.
TCAAACTACAATAACCTCACTGTGAGTAGCCGAAGCACCGCAGGTCAAAGGACCAGTCACACTACTGCAACATCAAGCAAGTCACTGACGAGTGGATAGACATCCAGGTGACTTCTTGTCTTGGTCACGCTCAGTACCCTTGTTCTCTAACAAGCACCTGCACTATCACTTCAGTGTCCCTACACTGTGGACTCAAGTCTCGTCCATCCAGAAGGAAAGTGATCTGTGCACTGATGGATCGATCACCGTCCTCGTGATGATCCATTGATCAGGAGCATTTAGAAATTAATCACCAATGATACATGGCTCAAATTCTCAACTCTTGAGAATATGTATCATCATCTTATTAATTCCTTGGACGATTCATAGACACATAAACAATATGAATGAAAAAATGCCTTTTATTTATTCAATAATAAACAGTCAAGTACAAAATTATGTCCCTAGAATCAACAATGTGTCAGCCAAATTGGCTTCTAGGGCATACATCTAACAATCTCCCACTTGCACTAAAGCCAATTGGTCATATATCTTAGGCCCATCTTCTCAAGGTGGGCTTCAGTCTTTTGCTGACTCAGCTGCTTAGTGAACGGGTCTGCCATGTTATCCCCGGAGTCTACTCTCTGCACCTTTACATCATAGTCGCGTATGAAATGGAAGCGCCGCTCTATGTGCTTGGACTTCTGATGAGACCATGGCTCCATAGCTAGTGCTATGGTGCCAATGTTATCGCAGTAAAGTGTTATGGCATCTGATGACATTACACCTAACTCTGCAATTAACTTTTAATCAGAAGGTTTCTACTGCACCCTTAGATACGGCTTAACATTCAGCTTCTAAGGTAGAATCTATAATGATCGGTTGTTTGGAACTCTTCCAATTTACTGAATCACAATTGCACATATTCTGATGTAGACTTTCTATCATCAATATGTGTGCATCCTTCTACCTTCAACTCTGATCTTCTCCCAAAGACCAAGAACATGTCCTTAGTTCTTCTCAAGTACTTAAGACTGTTCTTCACAGCTATCCAGTGCTTCTTGCCTGGATCCGACTGATATCTGCTTGTGACACTCACAGCAAGAGCTATATCAGGTCGTGTACACAGCATGGCATACATGAGGCTTCCTATTGCCGATGCATAGGGAATCTTGCTCATGCGTTGAATCTCTTCAGATGTGTTGGGGCACATCTTCTTGGAGAGATGAATTCCATGCCTTAGGGGTAAGAGACCCCTCTTGGAGTTTTCCATGCTGAACCTTTTCAGCACCTCCTCTATGCACATCTTCTGTGAAAGGCCAAGCATCCTTTTAGATCTATCTCTATAGATCTTTATTCCCAAAATTTAGGATGCTTCCCCAAGTATTTCATGGAGAATTCTTTTGACAACCAGACCTTGACCGAGGTTAGCATGGGAATATTATTCCCTATCAGGAGAATGTCATCTACGTACAGTACGAGAAAAACGACAGCACTCCCACTAACCTTTTTGTAAACACACGGTTCCTTTTCGTTTTTGATGAAATCAAACGTTTTGATTGCGTCATCGAAATGAGTGTTCCAACTCCGAGATGCTTGCTTAAGTCCATAGATGGACCTTTGCAGCTTGCAGACCTTGTGATCTCCATCACTGGAAGTGAAACCCAAAGGCTGTTCCATATAGATATCTTCATCAAGATATCCATTCAGGAAAGCAGTTTTCACATCCATCTGCCAGATTTCATAATCATGAAATGCTGCAATGGCAAGCAATGTTCGGATGGATTTTAGCATGGCTACAGGTGAAAAGATCTCCTGATAGTCAATGCCTTGCGCTGACTATACCCTTTGCCACAAGTCTTGCCTTATAGGTCTCTACCTGTCCATCCGAACCTATCTTCCTCTTGTAGATCCATTTGCATCCAATAGGTACAATACCTTCTGGTGGATCTACTAAGGTCCAGACTTGGTTGGAATGCATGGAGTCTAACTCTGACTTCATAGCTTCCAGCCATTTCTCGGAATCGATATCAGATATCGCCTCGTCGTAGGTTTTGGGATCTTGTGTATGATCCCTATCTCCCACTAGGAACATTTTCTTGGTATCCTCTTCAAGTATACCTAAGTATCTATCAGGAGGATGGGAGACCCTATTAGATCTACGAGGTGGTCGAGGGACATCGTGTACTGGCTCTGTATGAATGGGTTCAATAGGATCCATGACTCGTTGCTTTTCAGAGACTTTCTCTTCAAGCTCAATTTTCCTCCCACTGCCTCTATCAAGGATAAACTGATTTTCCAAGAAGATGGCATGACGGCTCACAAACACATTGTGATCCTCTGAGACGTAAAAATTGTATCCTAATGACTCTTTAGGATATCCTATAAAACGAGCACTTATGGTCCTAGCCTCTAACTTGTCCGCCTGTAGTCTCTTGACGTGGGCCGGACATCCCCAAATCTTGAGATGACCCAGACTTGGTTTCTTACCATGCCATATCTCATACGGTGTGGTAGGAACGGATTTAGAGGGAACTCTATTCAACAAATAAATCGCTGTGAGTAAGGCATCTCCCCAAAGAAACATAGGTAAATCAGTGAAGCTCATCATGGACCTGACCATATCTAATAGGGTCCGATTCCTCCTCTCTGACACCCCATTGAGTTGAGGTGTACCCGGAGGTGTCCATTGTGAGGCTATGTCCGTTTTCTTTGAGATAGTCCCGGAATTCCCCACTAAGGTATTCTCCTCCTCGATATGATCGAAGAGCCTTAAGAGGTTTTCCAGTTTGTTTTTCTACTTCATTCTTGAACTCTTTGAACTTTTCAAAAGACTCAGACTTGTGTCTCATAAGATACACATACCCATACCGTGAGTAATCATCGGTAAAGGTAATGAAGTAAGAATAACGTCCCCTGGCTAGCACATCGAATGGGCCACATACATCTGTATGTACTAGGGCAAGTAATTCAGTGGTCCTCTCCCCATGTCCTACAAAGGGCAGTCTAGCCATTTTTTCCTTGAAGACAGGACTCGCAAACTGGATATGACTCGGAAGTCAATGAGCCGAGAAGCCCATCTTTATCCATTTTGTTCATTCTATCCTCTCCAATATGGCCAAGTCTGAGGTGCCACAAATATCTTTGGTTTATCTCATCTCTGGATCTTTTGGATCCTTTGGCACTCACATCTTGCTCGGTAACATTCACAGATACATCCATATGTAAATGATAGAGACTGTCAATCATGAAACCGCATGCGACTATTTTATTTCTTAAATAAATAGAACAGCAGTCTTTGTCAAATGTAAAAACATGACCTTCCTGTGCTAGACATAAAACAGAAATCAAATTTCTGCTAGCAGCAGGTACATAATAGCAGTCTCTAAGTATTAAACTAAATCCAGACGGTAGTCGCAGATGGTAGGTGCCCACAGCCACAGCAGCAACTTTTGCCCCGTTGCCAACCCGAAGGGTTACCGCACCTTCCGCCAGCCTTCTACTTTCCTTTAGACCCTGCATGGTAGTGCACAAATGAGCACTAGAACCAGAATCTATAACCCAACTAGAAGTAGAAGAAACCGTTAGATTAGTTTCAATTATGAGCAAGTCTATACCTTCTGAAGGTGTGTCACCTTTCTTGTTCTTCAGGCTCTCGAGGTATGAAGGACAGTTTCTCTTCCAGTGGCCTTCGACATTGCAGTGGAAACATTTTCCTTTGTCGTTAGCCTTTTTCTTTTGAACTTCCTTCTTTGGCTTCTTGTCTTTCTTCTGCTTCTTTGCAGGCTTCTTTTTCTTCCAAGTAGACTTTCTCTTAGAACCAGAAGTCAACTCAGCAGCAAGGACATTGCCCCTTGAACCTTTCAAGGCTCCCTCAGCAGTTACCAACATGTTGATTAGTTCAGTCTTAGTGCATTCAATCTTATTCATGTGGTAGTTTACTATAAACTGACCAAATGAATCAGGAAGTGACTGTAGGATCAAATCCACTTGCAATTCCTTGTGCATGTCCATACCGAGCTTCTCAAGCTCCTCTAGGTCCTTGATCATGGTCAGACCGTGATCATGGACAGACTGCCCCTCGCGCATTTTCGCTTTGAAGAGCCTCTTGGACACTTCAAAACGAGCTGTGCGACTCTGCTCACCATACAACTCTTGCAGGTGTGCTAGTATGTCCCTAGCAGTCTTTATACTTTCATGCTGGCATTGGAGTTCATTAGACATGGATGCCATCATATAGCATTTTACTCTAATGTCATCATCCAACCACTTTTTATGCAACTTCACGCTGAACATCAGTAGGACGTGCTGGTAGTGTGGGGATATCTGAATCGAGTATGTAGCCTATCTTCTCACAGTCCAAAACTATTTTGAGATTTCTAAGCCAGTCTTTGTAATTGGTTCCGGTCAGTCGGTTGGTCTCAAGAATACGGGTCAGAGGGTTTGAAGCTGACATTGTATCTGCAGAGAGTAAAGATTCTAGTTAGACTTTTGTACTTGATCCTAATCTGTTCTAAGGTCTTTTAGAACAAATGTGACTCCCACTATTTTCTCGAATCCCTTACACTCCCCTGGTAGGGAAAACGGAAATCCCACACGACTAGGGTTTCTAATGGGTACTGCGGTCCCACCGATTTACATGCCACCTCACCTAACAGTTATTGGTGACACATAGATGGATGAGTGTACAACTCTTGTACAATGCTTCTCAAGCATGTTGCAGTGTAACTTGGTCTCTAAGCCATGAAGACCTCACCTAACAGTTATTGGTCCCATTTCTTAGTTAAGTCAGACCCACCGTATAACCGTAGGAATAAAGTCGTCATTGGGTCCTCACCTAACAGTTATTGGTGCCCAACCCCACCTTTACCCTACAACATCTCATGTCTATAGAGAGGTCCAGCCCCCCGATGCAACTTGACCACTGTGTCCAGCCGAGACAAATCAACATCAGAAAGGCCTTAGCAGCTCTACTACAGTGGAAGACCTATTGACTTAATATTGGTTAATCAGGTCTTAGTGTTTGCAACTTGAGCCCTTCATAAGAGGTAATCGAACAATTGGCCAGGTAAGCAGGTGGGAGGCTCCCCTTACTCAGAGAGTAAGGTCCTAATTAAGTAACCACCTTTCATGCTTTCCTAGACACCAATTAGATCAATTAATCTAATATGACTTGCTCATGTCGGTTCACTCTCGACTTGATTGAGGAGATTTTGATTTAGGTCTCAATTGGGTTTGATACATCATATGTAAACCTATCTACCCGACTCGCATTCACATCACATGCAAACGGCACATCACAGGCAGTTATAATCGCAGCATCAAATTAAAGCTAAACTTTAAATAGGTGATGATCATGAATTCTAATTAGGTCGTATTACAAGCACATGCACATCAATCGATCAAGTGGTCTTCAACTCTTGAATTGGTTCTAAGCCTCCTTGATTCGATCCTTGATCAACTCTTGATCCCATCGCCATCAACCGCTTAGATCACCTTTCATCTCATGCCTTTGCTTCAACTTGATCGTTGATGTACATCACATCACAGAAATACAACCAGATGTAAAATAAAAATAAAAATAAATTACATCTCCTTTTAGGAGGCACGCAGGCCTCTCAAAACATCAAATAAGATGCATGCAAGCATCTGAAAAATTACATGACATCGCAGATCACATCGCAGGTCATTACATTTGATACCAAAAGGTATTTGAATCCTATGATCATCACCGTATGCAACAATTATAATTTTCAGATCTGAAAACTAACTGATTATATCATGACATAGGTCGCTGATCATGCTAATCATGATTCTAAACTTTGTAATCCCATTAACAATGTAATTAGAATCATCTTTTTATCACATAAAAATCAGCATGCAAAAATCAGCACCCCTGAAAAATCTGCATGCAGAATTTTTCAGCATGCATGATCATTCAATTTTCAGATCTAATAAGCCTTTAGATATTTAATTCTTACCTTAATCTACGAAGCCTAGGCTCTGATACCACTGTTGGGAACCCGCCCATGCCGCTGATATTTCAAAAATTTTTCAGATGGCAGCGGAATCGGCATGCACGGGTTCGACGTTCATCGCATGAACGTTGTTTCGAGACCTATCGTAATTAGGTAAGAATTAAAACTTTTAAAACTATTAGGAAGATCAAATCTTCACCTTGCGCGGGTAGATGATCACCGCAAATCTGAATTCGTGGTTTTGGAAGAGGGTTCGCTTGAAGCCGTTCAAACGTCCGGCCTCTACGGGTATCCACACGAAGCAGGATCCGATCCAAGCTCTCTATCTCACCGGGGTGCTAGCTCCCTTGCAGAGATAGCTTTGATGGCTGATGTCCTCCCTCTCAATCAACTCTTGATTGTGCTTGGAAGGAGGAAGAAGAAGGATGAAGAAGAGGAAGAAGATGAGCCCCTACGCAGCCTTCTGCTGTTCCTTGCGTTGGATGAAGGAAGGGAAGGGAAAGGAAGCCGCCAACTCTTGGCTTTTCTTCTCCCTTTGCTTGCGGCTGAACCAAGAGGAGGAGAGGGGGCTTCCACGGCTTGAAGAGGAGGAAAAAGATTCCATCTAGGGCGCCGGCCCTAGTCCTCCTTTAATAAGGATGAAGGGCTCCTACAAGTTAGGAGCCCTTGACAACTTTCCAAGAGGGGGCGCCGGCCCCCTCTCTCTTCATGTCGGACCTAATCAAGTGGAGAGGGGCTGATGCCCCTCTTACTTGGTTAGCCTAATCCTCTTCCAAAGAGGATTAGGTCTCTCTTTCATGGTTTAATCCTAATCTAATTAGGATTGGCCAAATTGGGTTCAATCTATGCTAGTCCTAATCCAATTAGGACTTGAATGAACCATGACTCAATTGAACTCTTCAATCCTAATCCAATTAGGAGTCATGTTGATTCATTAGATTAATAATTAATTTAGACTTAAGGAATCCTAATCTAATTAGGATTGTTTAATTTTAGTCCTAATCCAATTAGGACTCTATTTGAATCCGAAGTCCTAATCCAATTAGGATTTCTAGGAATCCTACTCCAAGTAGGAATCCAATTTTGATTCAAAATTCCTAATCTCATTAGAATTGTAGGAATCCTATTCCAAGTAGAAATTCCAGTCCTACTCCAACTAGGATTCCCAGTCCTAATCCAACTAGGACTCTAGGAATCCTACCCGAAGTAGGACTCTTGTTTCAAGTCCAATTAATTAATTCCCTTTGTTCCTTCTTCAACTTCTTATCAATCAACTTGATTACTTGTGATTCCTAATCACGATTTCAACCATCGGATCGGTCAATACTTCTAGTGTGTGTGACCCCATAGGTTCTATTCTGACTGGTAGTGAGATATATTGTGATCTCTATCTCAATATCATTGAAAACTCCTTTCAATGGGTTGGAACGATTCCAACTCAACTCATTAGGGTTTATCGATCATCAAGATAATCCCTATGAGTCCCACCATCCACCAGTGACACCTAGCAGCATGTAGTGGCTACCCAGCAGAATGGAATGATGAACCTCTAGGTGCAGTTAACATGTGATACAGTCCTACTATCGTGGATCCCTACAGGACGGAGGTCATGGACAACTCGTCAAACCCCATCGTCTGTCATATGTCAAGATTTATTCGACTTGAGTTCGATGGTGGAAAACTCTTTTTCCACTTTATATTACTGCCCTGGCCAAGGTCTTAGAACTCAGTCTAACAAATCACATAGGATCACTCCTCTTCTATCAAGGTCGATAGATTCCTTATAGGTGCATACCCTACTCCTACAGTGAACCTACTGCAGCCAATCTACACTGCATGGACCCATATGGCTAGAGACCATGTATGTGTGCAGTCAAACTACAATAACCTCACTGTGAGTAGCCGAAGCACCGCAGGTCAAAGGACCAGTCACACTACTGCAACATCAAGCAAGTCACTGACGAGTGGATAGACATCCAAGTGACTTCTTGTCTTGGTCACGCTCAGTACCCTTGTTCTCTAACAAGCACCTGCACTATCACTTCAGTGTCCCTACAATGTGGACTCAAGTCTCGTCCATCCAGAAGGAAAGTGATCTGTGCACTGATCGGATCGATCATCGTCCTCGTGATGATTCATTGATCAAGAGCATTTAGAAATTAATCACCAATGATACATGGCTCAAATTCTCAACTCTTGAGAATATGTATTATCATCTTATTAATTCCTTGGACGATTCATAGACACATAAACAATATGAATGAAAAGATGCCTTTTATTTATTCAATAATAAATAGTCAAGTACAAAATTATGTCCCTAGAATCAAAAATGTGTCAGCCAAATTGGCTTCTAGGGCATACATCTAACTTTGTCATCATCAAAAAGGGGGAGATTGTTGACCCCCTAATGGATTTTGATGAATACAAAACACTAGAGTATAATTTCATTTATCTTAACAATTTAATTGAGAAATTCATGTGTTTTATTAAGAATATTGTTAAGAAATGTCTAGGCAAGTTTCCATAATTTTTATGAATTTATTGAAGAATTTTTTTTGAGATGAAAGAAAAAGTTCAGGGACAGCCGAGACGTCTCCTGATAGTCTCAGAGACGTCTCTGGCCCAAACAGGAAGAACTGGCACACTTGGAGACGTCCCCGGCACCTGCCGAGTCGTCCCCACGACAGCGGAGTCGTCTCTCTCAGTAGCGGAGTCGACTCTCTCAGTGGCGGCAGAAAGGCAGTTTTTAAGAGATATGCGCGAGACGTCCCCACAGCAAGCAGAGTCGTCCCCACAAATAAAAAGAAGACTTCCCGAGTCGTCCCCAAGATAGCGGAGACGGCTCTCTCAGGGTTTTCCAGAGAATGATTTTTTCGGTAATAAGGCAGCGGAGATGTCCCCTGAAAGAGCGGAGTCGGCTCTCTCAGAGAATTCCAGAGGACATGTTTTTCGGAGATAAAGAAGCGGAGTCGACCCCGAGATAGCGGAGTCGTCCCCATTCAAAAAGTGCAAACAAGCAGAGTCGTCCCCGTAAAGTGCCGAGTCGACCCCAGACAACGTAAAAAGTAAAATCTTGTAGCCGAGACGTCTCTCGTTGAAGCGGAGACGTCCCCGGAACGCCTGGGACGCGACTGACAACTTTTACAGGTTTGGTTTGAATTTCAAATCTCTTTTACTTTATCTCTAACGGCTATATTTGCTTTTTGGGCTATAAAAGGGAGCTCTTAAGTGCTTCAAAACAACTTTTCACCAACCCAAAAGCTAGATCATTTAAGAAAGAAGCAAGAGAGAGAAGTTCAAGGGAGTGAGTGCATTCAAGTGAAGAAATCAAGTGCTTTCAAGCTTCCCAAGTGATTTCAAGCTCAACCACTCTCTTCCGCTCGTGCATTCAAAGCTCACACTCAAATCTTGATTATAGCCCTTTGCTACTAGTCTAGCCTTGTTTCTAACCACAACTCCATTTTCATCAAGTTTATTTTTGTATATCCATTTAGTTTCTATTATTGAGTATTCAGTGGGTCTTTCAACTAAGTTCCATACTTTATTTCTTGTAAATTGGTTAAGTTCCTCTTGCATAGCATTTATCCAATTTACATCACTTTCAGCTTCTTCAATATTTTTAGGTTCTAAATGTGAAACAAATGCAAGATGATTATTTAAGTTTTTAAGAGAGGCTCTAGTTCTAACAGGTTGAGATGAATCATCTAAGATTAATTCTTTAGGGTGATCGTGAGCATACCTCCAAGCCTTTGTAAGCTCATGTTCAGCCATTACCTCTTGACTTGTTGAGCCCTCTTCAATTTGCTTTGGTTCATCTTCTTGTATGATCATGTCATCCATCTTTTCTTCAATTATTCATCAAATGCTACTCTCTTGTTGGAGGAAGCATCATTAGACTCATCAAAAACAACATGAATGGATTCTTCAATAATAAGGGTTCTTTTATTGAAGACTCTATAAGCCTTACTTGATGTAGAGTATCCCAAAAATATACCTTCATCAGATTTGGAATCAAATTTACCTAAATTATCTTTGCCATTATAGTGAATGAAACATCTAAACCCAAACACATGAAAGTAGTTTACTTTGGGCTTTCTATCTCTCCAAAGTTCGTAAGATGTTTTCTTTATAATTGGTCTTAATAGAACTCTATTTAATATATGACATGATGTGTTGATGGCTTCTCCCCAAAAATACTTTGGGAGGTTACTTTCACACAACATGGTCCTAGCCATTTTCTCTAGGGTTCTATTCTTTTTTTCCACAATTCCATTTTGTTGTGATGTCCTAGGTGCAGAGAAATTATGAGTTATTGCCTTTTTACTACAAAATTCATCAAATAGATGATTTTCAAATTCCGTTCCATGATCACTCCTAATTGCTATAACTGAACTATTTTTTGTATTTGTTACCTCCTTGTGGAATTTCTTAAAAACTAAAAATGCTTCATCCTTATGAGCTAAAAACATGACCCATGTGTATCTAGAAAAATCATCAACTATGACAAGTCCATACTTGTTTCCACCAAGGCTTATGGTCCTAGTTGGTCCAACAAGGTCCATGTGAAGTAGCTCAAGGGGTCTAGTTATAGAGACACAATTTATGGACTTAAAAGAACTTCTAGATTGTTTGCCAAATTGACATGCTTTACAGATTTTGTTTTTCTCAAATTTTAGCTTTGGCAAACCAATCACGGAATCTCTTTTAACTAATTTAGATAATATGTCCATGCTTGCATGACCTAATTTACGATGCCATAACCAACTTGCCTCACTAAGCTTAGTATCATTAGCTTCTAAGCAGTGGCTGTTTTTAGCAAGATCTTCAAGATCTACTACATAAACATTGCCACGTCTTAGTCCTTTGAAAACTAAACTATTGTTAGTTGAGTTGGTTATGATGCACATAGATGGCTTAAACAATACATCAAAATCTTTATCACATAATTGACTAATGCTAAGTAAATATGCTTAAGACCATTTACAAACCGAACATTATCAATAAAGGTTGAAGGTGTGATTTGTATCTTACCAAGACCCATGATGTGACCTTGGTTATCATCTCCAAAAGTCACCACACTTCTTTTCTTAGGTTCTAAGGCGAAGAATTGCTCCTCGTCACCCGTCATGTGTCTTGAGCAGCCACTATCCAAGTACCAACAGTTTTTATTGAGCTTGGCTGCAAGACACTCCTACACAAGAAAATCATATAATCTTAGGTACCCAAGTTTTCTTGGGTCCTTCAAGGTTAGCTATGTTGGTTCCTTTTGGAACCCAAACCTTTTTAATTTTTCTTTTAGCTTCTATTTTTCTATGGTCACACACATTAGCTTTATATCCTACTTTTCCACAACAAAAATAAGTTATATTTTTAGTTTTACTTTCTCCGACTTTTACAAAAAAAATTTTAAGAAATTTTTGCTTATTCTTTGGCTTATATCCTAAACCGGCTCTATTAAACACAGCTCTTTGATTGTTAAGAATCATTTCTAATTTTTTAGAGCTATAGGTAAACTTCTCAACAATAGGTTTATATTTTTCAAGTTATTTTGTTAAGTTCAGTTTCTCTATTTTTAGTAAGCTTAAGTCTTTTGTAAGGTTATCTTTTAGAGTTTGATTATTGTTTTTAAGTTCTGAAATTTCTTTAGTTAGTCTTTCTTTGTCTTTAATTAGAGTACAGTTCTTTAGAGTTAGCAATTGGTTGCCTGTTTTAAGTTCTAAGTTCTTCTTAACAATGGAACCCTTTTCCATAATCAGATTGTCATTTTTATGACTGTAGGATTGATTAGTTAGCCTCAAATCTTTGTTTTTAAGATTTATTGATTTATACTCATCCATTAGCTCATTAAAGGCATCATATAATTCTTCAAAAGTAAAATTTAAATGAGTTTCAGATGTTACCTCATTTTCATTTGCCATAAAGCAAAGATTTGCTTTTTCCTCTTGTTCCTCATCCGATGATGATGATGATTGATCGGAGTCTGTCAAAGTGGAGACAAGAGCTTTCTTCTTCTTATATTTGCTGCCCTTCTTCAGCAAGGGACAGTCGACTCTGAAATGTTTTCCGGCTTCTTACATTTATAGCATCCGATTCCCTCACTTTTCCTTTTCTTACCTTCATCCTTGTTGAAGGAACTTGAGGAACCTCTTTTCTGATGAAAGGACTTCTTTCAGTTAATGAATCTTCTGAACTTTTGCATGAGAAGAGCCTCTTCATCGTCTCCCTCATTGTCTTCTTCTTCGCTGCTGCTACTGCAAGATAGATCCTTGTTAGAAGAAGTAGATTTGAGGGCAATTATCTTTTTCTTATGAGAAAAATTTTCTTCGCTGTGTTGTTTCATTGTGAGCTCATGCGTCATTAGAGATTCAAGAAGCTCCTCGAGTGGCAGCTTGTTCAAGTCCCTTGTTTCTTGGATTGCCGTGACTTTGGCTTCCCATGATCTTGGTAAAAAGCGAAGAATTTTTCTAACAAGATCACTGTTAGTATAACTTTTGCCAAGGCTTTTTAGGTCGTTGACGAAATCAGTAAATCGAGTAAACATGCAAGATGGTTTCACTAGAGTCCATTTTAAATAGTTCATATTTATGAACTAGCATATTAATTTTAGTTTCTTTAATTTGATTTGTGCCCTCGTGGGTCACTTCAAGTCTATCCCATATCTCTTTTGCAGAATTGCAAGTAAAGATTCTATTGAATTCATTATGGTCTAAGGCACAAAAAAGAACATTCATGGCTTTAGCATTTAGTTGTGTCTTCCTTCTATCATTATCATCCCAATCTTTCTCAAGCTTGGGTATAGCAATGTTATCAACATAAATAGAAGGGATATGTGGTCCATTAATTATGATGTCCCAAACATCATAATCTTGAACTTGGATAAATATCCTTATTCTAGCCTTCCAATAGGTATAATTAGCTCCATTAAACAATGGAGGTCTATTAGTGGATTGCCCTTCACTAAAGGAAGATCCAAAAAGGGTTGTCATCTTAATCTTTAACTCTATTTACGGATTGGAACACCAATCGATATGAGAGCACCTGCTCTGATACCACTTCTTGCCTAAGGAGACAACCCAAGAGAGGGGGTGAATTGGATTTGGATTAATTATTGACAAATTAAAACTTAATGAGTAATTATTTAATTCTAATGCAAGTAGGTTAATTAAGCTACTTGATGAGGAGATTGAAAGAGACGAATAGCCAATGCAAACACAAGAAAATTTTATAGTGGTTCGGAGCCAACCCTTGCTCCTACATGTTAGCATCCCTCATATGCCATGAAAATTTCGAAATAATTTTCAGATTGCAGCAGAAAAAATATATGCGGGATCCGTTCATCGCATGAACGTGTTTTAAAACCTTTCATTTGTAGATAGATTAGAATTAAATTATTTTAAACTATTTTAAAATCATTAAGAAGATCAGATCTTCACCTTGTGCGGGTAGATGGTCTTCACAAATCTGATTCACGTGGTATTCGATGAGGGTTCAGTGGAAGCCGCACACGCGTCCGGCCTCTACAGGTATCCACATGAAGTATTGAGTCAATCGAAGCCTTTGGATCTCCCTGGGGTGCTAGCTCCCTTGCAGAGAAGGCTATTGATGGCTGAAGTCCTCTCCTTTGAATCAACCTTTGATTGCCTTGAGAGGAGGAAGAAGAAGGAAAGATCTAGGAAGAGGAAACAAGGCTCTTTGCAGCCTTTTCTTTTTCTTCTGTGCTGGACCCAAAGAAGAGGAAGAAGAGGGCCACACCACCCTTTCTTTTTCTCCCTTTTCTCTTGCAGCTGAAAGGAGGAAGAAGATGGGAGGTTGCTGTCGTGAACACTCAAAAATAAAAATTAGAGGAGGGGCCAAAACACCTCCTCCTTTTAATTTCCCATGAGATAAGGATGAGCTCCTATTTTTTAGGAGCTCGCCCTTATCTTTTTTTATTCGGCAGCAAGGAGGGGCTTACGCCCCTCCTTTTTCTTCCACGCAATTCCCTAGGGGAGGGGCGTGGGCCCCTCCCTCATATCCCATTTTATTAGCCATTTAATCAAATTAAGTGGCAAGATGGTTTGGGTTCATTTCATGAGTCCAATCCTATTCAAAATAGGATTTTTATGAACCCATTTCAATTCCTCCTTATCCTAATCTAATTAGGATTTAATTGAACCATGACTCTATTGAACTCTTCAATCCTAATCCAATTAGGAGTCATGAAATTAATTAGATTAAATTTAAAATTAATTAGGACTTAAGAAAATCCTAATCTAATCAGGACTTGTTCAAATTTCAGCCCTAAGACAATTAGGACTTTAGAAATTCTATTCCAAGTAGGACTCTAATTTAATTTGAAATCCTAATCCAATTAGGACTTCATGAATCCCACTCCAAGTAGGACTCATGATCAAGTTCAATTAATTAAATTCAATTAATTAAATTAAATTGCAATCCAATTGCAATTATTTCTTCTTCTAACGACTAACTCTTAGCGGGTTTTCAATTTATCAATCTAATTGATCATTTGTGATTCCTAATCACATTCAATCATCGGATCGGTCAATACCTCAAATGTGTGTAACCCCATAGGTTCTATTCTGACTGGTAGTTAGATATATTGCGATCTCTATCACAATATCATTGGAGACTCCTTTCAATGGGTTGAAACAATTTCAACTCAACTCAACAGGGATTATCGACCATCAAGATGATCCCTGTGAGTCTCACCATCCACCAGTGACACCTAGCAGTATGTAGTGGCCACCCAGCAGAATAGAATGATGAACCTTTAGGTGCAGTTATTATATGATACAGTCCTTCTATTGTGGATCCCTACAGACCGGAGGTCATGGATAACTCGTCAAACTCCGTCGTCTGTCATATGTCTAGATTTATTCAACTTGAGTTCGAGAGTGGAAAACTCTTTCTCCACTTTATATTACTGCCCTGGCCAAGGTCTTAGAACTCAATCTAATAAATCACATAGGATAACTCCTCTTCTATCAAGGTCGATAGATTTCATGTAAGTGCATACCCTACTCCTACAGTGAACCTACCGCAGCCAATCTACACAACAATGACCCATATGACTAGAGACCATGTATATGTGCAGTCAAACTACAATAGCCTCACTGTGAATAGCCGAAGCACCACAGGTCAAAGGACCAGTCACACTACTGCAACATCAAGCAAGTCACTGACGAGTGGATAGACATTCAAGTGACTTCTTGTCTTGGTCACGCTCAGTACCCTTATTCTCTAACAAGCACTTGCACTATCACTTCAGTGTCCCTACACTGTGGACTCGAGTCTCGTCCATCCATAAGGAAAGCGATCTGTGCACTGATCGGATCGATCACCATCCTCGTGATTATCCATTGATCAGGAACATTTAGAAATTAATCACCAATGATACATGGCTCAAATTCTCAACTCTTGAGAATATATATCATTATCTTATTAATTCCTTGGACGATTCATAGACACATAAACAATATGAATGAAAAGATGCCCATTTATTATTCAATAATAATAAAGTCAAGTACAAATTTATGTTCCAAAATTAATAATGTGTCCGCCGGATTGGCTTCTAGGGCATACATCTAACAATCTCCCACTTGCACTAAAGCCAATCAGACATATATCTAAGTCCCATCTTCTCAAAGTGGGCTTCAGTCTTCTGATGATTTAACTGCTTAGTAAGCGGGTCCGCCACGTTGTACGTGGAGTCTACTCTCTGCACCTCGACATATTTCTTCTCGAGGTAATCACGTATGAGGTGAAAGCGCCGCTCTATATGCTTGAACTTTTGATGAGACCTTGGCTCCTTAGCAAGAGCTATGGCGTCATTATTATCACAGTAGAGTATTGATGACCCAAAGATTGAGTTAAAGATTGATTTTGATGATCACAAAATCTTGAAGTATAATTACTAATGTTTGTGTTGCAAGAAGAAAAGATAATTTATTTTGCAAGGAACATAGCAAGTTGGAAAAATACAAGAAGGCCTCAAAAGCTCTCAAGAAAAGTTAGAAGAAAGATACAATTTAATGGCCCAAGTTTCAAGTTCAAAGGATTTAAGTTGGAGGAGCAAATTCAAAGAAAGATTCAAAAAAAATAGTCCTCGAGTCGACTCCGGGAAGTTTAGAGTCGACTGTGGCACTCTAGAGTTTCAAGAAACAGTGCTCGAGTCGACTCCGGCACTCTACGAGTCGACTCCGACTGAGAACAAATAAAAGACAGAAAGTTGATTTTCAGCGCTACAGTGATCTCGAGCCGACTCCAACTTCAGCGCTACAGTGCGGAGCCGACTCCCAGCTACAGTGTCGGCAGACTACTATTCACAGATCGACTCCTGTTTCAGCCGAGTCGACTCCTACTTCAGTCAAGTCGACTCGAGCACGCTGGGAGGCATAACGGCTAGTTTTTTCTTGATTCCAACGGCTCTATTTTTGTATCTAACGGCTAGATTTTTATTTCCACTCCCTCTAAAGCTATAAAATCAAGAGGAGAGCTAGGGAAGAGGGTATGGAAGTGGGAGAGAACATTTAGGAAAGAGATTTCAAAGAGATTACAAGAGAAATCTCTCATAAGCACAAAAGGGCCATCCAAAGCGAAATAGAGAGAAGAAGAGCATCCAAGTGAATCCCAAAGCTTCCTCTCCATCCGTGTGCTGCCTCAATGATCCTCTACCTCGTGCCAAATCAGAAGAGGGTCAAGTAAAGAAGAAGCCGAGTGCCTTCATCTTCAAAATTCGTTTGAGAGCTTCTCTTTACTCCATTTGTTTATATTTGATATATTTGCTTAGTTAAGAAGCTTGTATTTGCTTTAAATTCTTTGTCTAATATCTTGTAACTTGATTCAATCAAGGGATTGAATCAAGGGGTTAAGGTTTGTTGGTGAGCCAAAGGAAAATCCAACGTTGTAAGGTTTGTTGGTGAGCCAAAGAAAAAACCAACGTTGTAAGGTTGTGGTTGGTGAGCCTTTGGGGGAAAACCAACTGGGTTGATTGTGAACCCGAAAAACAATCGTTGTAAGGTTGTGGTTGGTGAGCCTTTGGGAAAACCAACTGGGTTGGATTGTGAGCCCGTGAAAACAATCGGTAGGTTCTAGTCGGTGAGCCTGTGAAAACCGACCGAGTTCGTTGTGATCTCGCAAAACAACAAGTTGGGTTGTGAGCTTGTAAAACAACCGGCTGTAATCTGAGGGATTATAGTGAAATTCCCAAGAGGTCTTGGGGAGTGGATGTAGGTGCTGGGATGCACCGAACCACTATACTTTTGTTGTGTTTGTGATGCTCTTTGTTGTATGACTTCCTCACTCACTTACTTACTTAGATACTATGCTTGCTTAACTCTTCTCCGTGTATCCTTTAGTTGCAAGCATATTCAATTTACTTTACCAAGTCTCATTCAATTGAATTGCATACTTGGGCAAACTTAGACTAATCTTTTATTGAGTCTGCTGCTTAATAGTTGATTAGATTAGAATCATACTCTTGCTAAGTTTAAATTCCACTAAGCATCCATACAACTTAGCTTAATTAACTCTAAAAGATTAGAAGTAGTTGAAAAGTTTTTAAAAACCCAATTCACCCCCCCCCCCCCTCTTGGGTTGTCACCTTGGGCAACAAGTGGTATCAGAGCAGGTGCTCTTCTATTAATTATAAGTCTTAACCGACTAGAGCTAAAGATTATGACAACCCCACATAACATACTATTTGCCGAGGGACTTTCCATAAACAGACCTCCACTGTTTGATGGAACTTACTATATTCAATGGAAAGCTAGAATGAAAATTTTTGTTCAATCACAAAACTATAAAATGTGGAATATCTTTATAAATGGACCTCACACACTTTCTCAAAATGTCAATGAAAAAGACTTAGCACAATTGAATGCTAATGCTATGAACTTTCTATATTGTGCTATCCATGAATCTATATTTCATAAGATTTCTGCATGCTTATCTGCTAAAGAAATCTGGGATACTTTAACAATTATTTATGATAAATCTCAGATTAGCTCACATGTGCTTCAATTGCGTACTAACAATGAGATTGCAGAATCCTCCACAGTAGCCGAGTCGACTCCCAGTTTGTCTGAGTCGACTCTTAGAGAAGAACAGTCTGAAGGGCAGAGACACAGTCTTGAAGACCCTGTGGACGAGTCGACTCCAAGTATTTCCGAGTCGACTCCCAAGTTAGCCGAGTCGACTCCAACAAGACCCGAGTCGACTCCGAGGCAGAACAGTTCAAAAGACAGAGAATCATCTTTTAGGCCTCTGAGAACGAGACGTCTTCCGAAGATCTCGAGTCGACTCTCAAGTCAGTCGAGTCGACTCCAAGTAAACCCGAGTCGACTCGAGGAAGAAAGAACAACAAAAAAATTCAAAAGCTTCCTAAAGACAAAGAAGAAGAGGAAGCAAGAAGAAAGAAAGAAAGAGATAAAAAGGAAGAAAGTTTTGACTAAGGAAGAGTCAAGCAAGGAAATAAAAGCTAGGAGCAACAATGATGATATTAGCTCCAAGGAACTACGAGAGGTAACTAACTTTTGCTTTATGGCACAAGAAGATAAGGTAAAATCTGAATCTAATTTTACACCAAATGAATTTCATGAAGAATTTTCTTATGATGAACTTTTAAATGCTTTTCATGATTTGTATGGCGAATGTAGAAAATTAGCTATGAAAAATAAAAATCTTAAAAAGCTAAATTTGGAAATTTCAAAAGAAAGAAATTCTATTGCTGAAATACAAGACAAACTGAATTCTGAAAATAAAAGCTTAAGGTCATTTTCAGAAGAATTGATTCAGAAAAATCATAGCTTAATTAAAGAAAATCAAAACTTAAGTAAAGAAATTAATCAATTAAAATCTTTTATTAACAAATTCACCGTAAGTTCAGAACGATTAAAAATGATGTTTGAAAGCCAATATGTTGCTTATGATAAATCAAAACTTGGCTTGACTCCTTTACTTAACAATAAATCTCAAGAGAAAAAGGTTATCAATTCACCAAGCAAACCATTAAATAAGATAACTTATTTCAAACATGAAAAGAATGGGCATAACAACTTTTTCCATCGTTCTAACACAATTAAATCAAATGGTAAAGTTATTACTATTAAATAGATTTGGGTTCCAAAAGGAACCATATGTCCTAACTCTCAAGGACCCATGCAAGCTTGGGTACCCAAAATAAAAATATGAGGATGTAGACATAGGTGTGCCAAGTTACCCATGGAACAAAAGAAACTTAAAATATACTTATGAAAAGTAATTAACAAAAATAATAATAATGAAATCAGTAATCCTTGCATCTCATCATTATTTTTGCTTTAGTATTTGATATGAATTGCAAGTATTGATCAATTTTGTGATATAGAAAATACTTTTTGGAAATATAATCAAATCATTTCATTTTATAGTATACTTTACTCACTATTGGATAAGTTGCTAAATGATTAATCAATTTATTAAGAATAACTCTATGAATTCTCTATATGCTAGATTGAGAGTTTTATCCATGGCATTATTGTTTATTGATCATAGATATGATAATGTGTACTTGGTGTGCTTTTGAATATATGCACTATGAATACCAAGATTAAAGAAACCATCTTTGGCATATAAAATCAACTCATGCTAGTATGTACTTAATCTCAAAAGACCTTGTCATTGACTTACTTAGATTATTTTCTGAAAGATCAAAAATTTGCTATGCATGCTAACTAAGGAAACAAACAAGAATCAATTTCTAAATCTAAAGATGTTATTTCATCACTAAGTTTTCAAAAGCTTACATTGGATTTGTTCTTGGCAAATAAAATTGAAGTATTTTCTGTATTTGCTAAATCTTGTAAAAGTGTTTCAAATGAAAAAGGTTTCCAAACTGTGAAGATAAAGAGTTCAAGGCACAGTATTGAAAACCAAAATCCTGATAAAGTTTATACAGAAAATAATATTAAATCCAATTATTTCAGCACCAAGGACACCATAAGTAAAATAGTGTTAATGGAACTCTTGAAGAAATGAAAAAGACAATGGTGTATGATAGTCTACTTAAACGATTTTTGTTAAAAGCTATCATCACTGCTTGTCATACATATGATTTCTATTATATCTATTTTTGATGAAAACTCCTTTTGATCTTCTGAAAAATAGAAAATAAACTATTGCATATCTTTCATATTTTTCAGTCGTACATGTTATGCTTGATATGTCCTTATGAAAATAATGCCAAATCTGATAGAGATATGTCTATCCTTGGATATCATTCATCAAGCAATGCATATAGAATATTCAATGAAAAGATTTTAGTTGCAGAAATATCAAGTCATTTTATTCTTTATGAGACTAATGATTTATTATCAAGATACTAAAATCAAATTATATATATATATATATGGTTAATCTTTTACATATAACAATCTGAAAACATGTTAATAATTAGAACCAAATTGAGTTTTTCAGAAATGCAATTAATAAAGAAAAATTGATGACTACTAAAAGACAAAATCAAGAAAAGATGAAATAGATCTTGATGAAATTCTTGCATGTTGCCCAGTAGATACAACCCAAGAGGGGGGGTGAATTGGGTCTTTTAAAACTTTTAACCTACTTCTATAAGTTTTTGATTAATTATGCTAAGTTGTATAGATGCATAGTGAAAGTTAAACTTAGCAACAGTTTGATGTGTAGATGTGACTTGATTGAATATGCTTGCTACTAAAGAATTTGCGGATAATAGTTAAGCATGCTATTTATCTAAGTGAGTAAGTGTGTAGTTAGACAATGACAAGAAGCATTACAAACACAACAAACATATAGTGGTTCGGTGCACCCCAGCACCTACATCCACTCCCCAAGACCTCTTGGGAATTTCACTATAATCCTACAGATTACAGCCGGTTGTTTTACAAGCTCACAACCCAACTTGTTGTTTTACGAGGTCACAACGAACTCGGTCGGTTTTCCCAGGCTCACCGACTAGAACCACCCCGATTATTTTTCCGGGATCACAATCGAACCCTTACACGTTGGTTTTAACCTCGGCTTCACCAACAAACCTAACACCGTTGGTTTTCCCTTTGGCTCACCAACAAACCTTAACCCCTTGATTCAATCCCTTGATTGAATCAAGTTACAAGATATTAAAAACAAAGGTTTAAAACAAATCAAAGCTTCTTAAATAAGCAAATATAACAATATAAACAAATAGAGTAAAGAGAAGCCTTCAACGAGTTTTGAAGATGAAGGAGCTCGGCTTCTTCTTTACTTGACCCTCTTCTGATTTTGCACGAAGTAGAGGATCTCCAAGGCAGCACACGGATGGAGAGGAAGCTTTGAGATTCACTTGGATGCTCTTCTTCTCTCTATTTTACTTTGAATGGCCCTTTTGTGCATATGGGAGATTTCCCAAGTAATCTTTTGAAATCTCTTTCCTAAATGTTCTCTCCCACTTCCATACCTTTCTCCTCTAGCTCTCCTCTTGTTTTTATAGCTTTAGATGACGTGGAAACAAGAATATAGCCGTTAGAGACAAAAATAGAGCCGTTGGACACAGTCTGCACCTCCTGACAATATTACCGTTGGGATCGGAGTCGACTCGCGCGATCAGGAGTCGACTTGCCTGTTGCAGGAGTCGACTCGTGCTTCACTGGAGACGACTCGGCCACTGTTCCAAATTTGAATTAAAGTGCATGCCTTTGTCCTCGGGTCGACTCGGACCAAACTGGAGTCGACTCGCCAATAGCTGGAGACGACTCGGCCACTTGGGGGTCGGCTCATTCTCAGGAATCCAGAGGACATACTTTCTGATTTTCTTCCTCGAGTCGACTCGGATTTCTTCGAGTCGACTCGGCTCTCAGAGCCCGCAAACTGATCCTCTGTATTTTTGGCTCGTCTGGTCTTGGAGTCGACTCGAACTGTTCCGGAGTCGACTCGGCTCTCAGTTTCCGAAACACAGCCTTCTGCCATTTTGGTGTAGCGCTGCCTTGGAGTCGACTCGAGCTGTCTGGGAGTCGACTCGGATCTCAGAGTCCGAAAAATTGCTCTCTGATTTTTTTCTTTGTGTACCACTGAGAGTTGACTCTCACTTTCTTTGGAGTCGACCAGCCAACCATCGGAGTCGACTCGCATTCCACAGGAGTCGACTCGAATCTCAGGGTCGAAAATCGCTCTCCGACTTTTGCCTTGTTTTCCTTAGGAATTGACTTGCCAGTTATTGGAGTCGACTCGTTCTACTCTGGAGTCGACTCGAAGACTATTTTTTTGAATTTTTCTTTGAATTTGCTCCTCCAATTTGAGTCCTTTGAACTTGAAACTTGGGCCAATAAATTGTAGCTTTCTTCCAACTTGCTATGCTCCTTGCAAGATAAGTATCTTTCTCCTTGCAACACAAACATTAGTATTTATACTTCAAGGTTTTGTGATCATCAAAATCAATCTTTAAATCAATCTTTGGGTCATCAGTCTCCCCCTTTTTGATGATGACAAAACTTGGAGTATATGCAATATAAAATATATTGTGTTCTAGAAGTAATGCATAGCTAAGTTGCATGAAGTAGAAAACATATTTAAAAAAAAACTTCATGATAATGCTTTAGATTTAATCAGCTTAATCAGCTGATTTGTATCCAGTTCAAAACATAAAGCATTATGAGCATATACTTAGATATTTCTCCCCCTTTTTGACAACATCAAAAAGATAGTGAAACATTAAGCACAAAGATAAGAATCCTCAAATATTTCTTTTCCTTATTGTACTCTGATTTGCATGTCAAATTATTGCAAGACAATAATATTAGAATCAGATTAATGAGCATAGATCAGAGCCAATTAAGATAAGTTCAGAGCAGAACACATCGAATGTGATTCCAAGAAGTTTTCTAATTTGATACCACAGATAGTTTTCTAATCAAGTGTAGGTGGAATCTTTCTTAAGTTAATTCAAGAAGTACCACAAATGATATTCAAGAAAAACATGAATGGAAATCTAACCTCTCTTCAATGATAAATATGAAAGCTTGTTCATTTAAGACCTTTTGCCCAATCTATTAAGTATTTTATTAACATGAGAGCAATTTAATTGATTTTCAGAGTAAAAGATCACAACTTATATATATCATCATGTTGGATCATTAATCCTTAATGACTTCAAAGTTCTTTTATGATAATAAGAGTATTGGGGCACAAATACCAAGATATGAATTCATGCAATTTTTTTTTGATACATCTTAGAGCTCTTTTAAAGACTTTCTTTTATTTCTTTAGAAAATAAGCACAATTTGATACATAAAATACTGAATTGGCACAAAATTGAAGTTCTAAAGAGGCAAGCCAATTAGAACTCATTAGTGAAGTTCAAAAATAGATTTTCTAAGAGATACTCAAGAAAATTTAACACATTATTCTCCCCCTTTTTCATTAAATTAGAGGCTCTTAAGATTTGCAATTTGGTTCATGAGTGATGCATAAGATATACTAACCAACTAACACGCCTCAATGGTGTATCATAAAGATTTTCAGATGATGCATATTGGAGAGTATTAGGATCACTTTTCATTAAGTATTCTTTCCCTCTCCTTTAGTTATAGATTTATGCGATTAAGTTCCATAAGACCTCTCCTTCTGAAATTTTCTTTCTCTCCCTCAATTGATCATTCCATTTTAATCATTCTTTCTCATGATATCGAGAATGTAGAGTGATCTAGAATTATTCAAAAATTTATAGTAATCACTCTTTCTAATCCTTTAAGAACAAGTTATGCTTTCTCCTAATCTTAGAGAAAATGTATAGAAATATTAATCAGAAAATGATTCATTTGAAGCTCAAATTCTTTTAAAAGCATTTACATTTTCTTTCTTTTAGAATCATTTGAGTGAGCTGAAATGTTTCTAGACTTAAGATCATTCACTCTCTTAATAATATATATATATATATATATATATATTGATGGAAGTCTTTAATAATGTAGGAGAGAAAAACATATAGATGATCATTGAAGTATATCTATTTATAGAACTCAATTTCTTAATTATAGTTTTTCTGCAATGTATACATGAAGCACAATAAATCTTTTTAATATCAAAATAAACTCATATATTTAAAAATATTTGTTTGCAATTAAGATCATTGAAAGACACATCATTTAGACCAATATTAGTATACTTTGAAGATAAGAAATGATATGTTTCGGATGCGTATCGGAGCAATCAACCAAGGCATCAAAATTAATTCTGTTTTTCTTAAATTAAGATTTTATTTAGAAATCATATTGAGTATAAGCTTTTATACAAAATCAGATTCTGAATTTCATAAAGATTTTCAATAGAGGCTTTCAAAGTCATAATTTGAGATATGGATCTTCCACATTGTAGCTCATCTTAAATCATTATGATTGAAGACACATATTTCACACATATAAGAGGATATTCAGAATATTTGTATTTATGTTTAGCACATTATATACCAAAGTTAAGAAAGTTGAAGGATAGAACAAACTCAATTCATTTTGCCTAAATAGAAATATCCTTCTCTTCTCCTTTTTACAAATTTATTCACCTTTCAGATTTTAACGATGATTGTGAATGACAAATCTGAAATTTCTTTTTAATAATACAAAAAAAAATTTTATATAGTATTCCAAATATTCAATCAAATTATCCAAGCATGAAGCATTGTAAAACATTGAGAACCTATAAATCAAGACATCATGCCATATGCACACTATATTAAGTGTTAAGTCATGCATTAAAATAATAAGAACAAGCATGTCAAGGATCAAAATCAATTCTTTTTAAATAAACTCTCCCTATTTAAATATTATCTTGCAATGATTTCATCCTTAAAGTGTGTTTTCAAGTGATCAAAAATTTGACTTGATTCTTCTTATATACTTTCATTAACTTTGTCTTTCATCTTTACTTTCTTATGCTCTATACTCTATTTGCTCCCTATCCGGTGGAGTGGGGAAGGGGCACGAGGTACTACCACTAGCCTCCCTCTTGTGCCGTCCCTAATATGCCCTACACCGAATAGTTGGGTCAAATAGTGCCGGGTACTACCACTAGCCTCCCCATTGGCACCATCCCTCTGATGAGCAATATAGAAAGGTTAAAATGTTTACTTCAAATTCTCCCTGTTTAAGTGTAATTAATTATGGATTTTATTCCTTCCAAATGTGCCGAATATGTTATGCTTGTTTTGCTTTTCCTTAAGATTGAAGTATTTGCCTTTTACTTAGATCTTTACTTCTCTTGAATAATGTTCATTTTCTTTTCTTTATCTCTCTTTCATTTTGTTATTCTCAAGTAATTTACATGAAAGAGCAGAATAAAGAAATAATCAAATGTATCATATAGAGGTATATCATGCAAACAACATTTTCATTATGCCCAAGAATTCGTAGCTTCTCACAAGTCATTCTAAATCAAAGTTTTAATCATATACTTGTGTATTTCATGGTTATGATATAGCCATAGAAATATTTTAGTTTGAGCAAACCATGAAACAATTTCCAAAAGCATAAGTCAATTAATACATATATGGACATGATATCAAAAGATTAACAATTAATCATGTCATAATAAGATTTAAAGTTATTGACTTTGCTCAGCTAATTTATGAGAGAGATATCTAGAATTACTTATTCATTATATATTCTTCAAGCCAAACTAGATTTCTTATGTGTGAACTTTTGGCTGAAGAAGATCCTCTCTCTTGTTTGCATGTGAATGTTTATTGTATCTTATGTGGAGATGTCCTTCAAGCTGAAATCACTCATTTTCTTGCTCAAGGATTCTGCATTATTAACAAACTCCTTTTCTTTCTTGAAAGAAAGTCTTTAGTTTCTTTAAGATATAAACCATTCATCCAACATATTTCTAACTAGATGACTCAATATAAGATAAGACAATAGTTGAATATTGAGTCACTTTACTCAAGAGATTGCCTAAATATAAGCAAGCACATATCACTTGAACTAAAAGAGATAGTTTTATTAATCAAGATAGTTCAAGGACAATCATGTGAGGCAATAAGAAGATTTATCAAGGTCAAATCAATTTCTTATTTCCAAAATCAATTTAGTTTAGATTCTATTTGCTTAAGATAATTATCAATAAGATATGTTAGTTAAGTTTTAATCAACTTATCTTAAACGGTTGTTTCTATCAAAATTCAGATTATGATTTATTTGTTATCAATGAAATATGATTCATTAAAGTTGGATTGAAGTCTTGCATAAGGGCACATAATAAGCATACATTCTGGTCTACTAGCTGTATGATAAAATAATTATTCTATCATGCTTCAATACAGCTTTAAACAATAGATCTACTTTGCTCATCCTTTTCAAATTCCACAGGATGGGGTCATAGATATACCTTCTTCATGCCAATCTTCTATAAGAGTTTTCTTGTGGACTAACGTTGGTCAATGAAGATCCCCTTTTCTGTTTGTCTTAATTTGGAGTTTGAGAGAAGATGTTAATTCATTCATCATACGTATTTCAAACTCTCCTTGCATGAGCTAAGTAAAGTCTTCATATAACTCTTCATTAGTAGAACCAAAAATGATGTCATCAATGTATACTTTGAGCAAGTAAGATATCACAAATTCTTCTTTTTGATGCAAAGATTTATCACTATTACTTTCTATCAAAAAGGTTGCTTAAGCTTTTGTATCATGCTTTTGATGCTTGTTCCAAATTATATATTGCTTTAACATATTTGTAATGAGTGTTTTCAAATATGGTGGTTATTTAACATAGATCTCCTTTTTAATGAAATAACCACATAGGAGTACATTCTACACATTCATTTGACAGAATATAAAGCTCATAAAGCAAGCAAATGATGATGGTGATCTTTACTTCTAATCATGCAAAAATTTCATCAAGATCTATTTCATCTTTTCGTGATTTAGTCTTTTAGTAGTCATCAATTTTTCTTCATTAAGTGCATTACTGAGAAACTCAATTTGGTTCTAATTATTAACATATTTTTAGATTGTTATATGTAAAAGATTAACCATATACATATATAATTTGATCTTAGTATCTTGATAATAAATCATTAGTCTCATAAAGAATAAAATGACTTGATATTTCTGCAACTAAAATCTTTTCATTGAATATTCTATATGCATTGCTTGATGAATGATATCCAAGGATAGACATATCTCTATCAGATTTGGCATTATTTTCATAAGAACATATCAAGCATAACATGTACGACTGAAAAATATGAAAGATATGCAATGGTTCATTTTCAATTTTTCAGAAGATCAAAAGGAGTTTTCATCAAAAACAGATTTAATAGAAACCATTTGTATGACAAGCAGTGATGATAGCTTTTAAAAATCATTTGAGTAGATAACTATCATACACAATTGTCTTTTTCATTTCTTCAACAATTCTATTAACCCTATTTTACTTATGATGTCCTTGGAGCTGAAATAATCGAATTTAATATTGTTTTCTGTATAACCTTTATCAGGATTTTGGTTTTCAACACTGTGCCATGATCTTCACAGTTTGGAAACCTTTTTCATTTGAAACACTTTTACAAGATTTTAGCAAATACAGAAAAAACACTTCAGTTTTATTTGCCAAGAACAAATCCAATGTAAGCTTTTGAAAACTTAGAGATGGAAACAACATCTTTAGATTTAGAAATGATTTTTGTTTGTTTTCTTAGTTAGCTTGCATAGCAAAACTTTGACCTTTAAGAAGATAATCTAAGTAAGCTTATGGCAAGGTCTTTTGAGATTAAGTACATACTAGCATGAGCTGATTTCATATGCCAAAGACGGTTTCTTTAATCTTGGTATTCATAGTGCATATATTCAAAAGCACATCAAGTACACATTATCATATCTATGATCAATAAACAATAATGCCAAGGATAAAAACTCTCAATCAAGCATATAGAGAATTCATAGAGTTATTCTTAATAAATTGATTAATCATTTAGCAACTTATCCAATAGTGAGTAAAGTATACTATAAAATGAAGTGATTTGATTATATTTCCAAAAGTATTTTCTATATCACAATGTTGATCAATACATGCACTTCATATTTTAATCAAATACTAAAACAAAAATAATGATGAGATGCAAATATTACTGATTTCATTATTATTATTATTTTATTTAAAATTACTTTTCATAAGTATATTTTAAGTTTCATTTTTGACATGTGTCTAGAGCACCCATTTGTATGAAAGTTCTATTTGTTCCATGGGTATCTTGACACACCTATGTCTGCATCCTCATAATTTTATTTTGGGTACCCAAGCTTGCTTGGGTCCTTGAGAGTTAGGACATATGGTTCCTTTTGGAATCCAAATCTGTTTGATAGTAATAACTTTACCATTTGATTTAATAGTGTTAGAACGATAGGTAAAGTTGTTATGCCCATTCTTTTCATTTTTGAAATAGGTTATCTTATTTAATGGTTTGTTTGGTGAATTGATAACCTTTTTCCCTAGAGATTTATGGCTAAGTGAAGGAGTCAAGCTAAATTTTGATTTATCAAAATCAGCATGTTGGCTTTCAAACATCATTTTTAATCTTTCTGAACTTACAGTGAATTTGTTAATAAAAGATCTTAATTGGTTAATTTCTTCGCTTAAGTTTTGATTTTCTTTAATTAAATTCTGATTTTTCTGGATCAATTGTTCTGAATTTGACCTTAAGCTTTCATTTTATGAATTTAGTTTCTTAAGATTTTTATTCTTCATAGCTAATTTTCTACATTCACCATACAAATCATGAAAAGCATTTAAAAGTTCATCATAAGAATATTCTTCATGAAATTCATTTGGTGTAAGATTAGATTCAGATTCTACTTTATCTTCTTGTACCATAAGACATAAATTAGTTACCTCTTGTAGTTCATTGTTGCTCCTAACTTTCAATTCCTTGTATGACTTTCTCTTGGTCAGGGCTTTCTTGCGTTTTACCTCTTTCTTCCTTTCTTCTTGCTTCCTCTTCTTCTTTGTCTTTAGGAAGCTGATTTGCCTCGGAGTCGACTCGGACCTTATTGGAGTCGACTCGGTTAACTTGAGGGTCGACTCTGAAATACTTGGAGTCGACTCGACTGAGGTGGGAGATTCAACATCTTTTTCTGCAGTCTCATTGTTAGTATGTAATTGAAGCACATGTGAGCTAATCTGAGATTTATCATAAATATTTTCTAAAGTATCCCAGATCTCCTTAGCAGATAAGCATGCAGAAATTTCATTAAACTTTGTTTCTTGAATAGCACAATATAATATGTTCATAGCATTAGCATTTAATTGTGCTAAGTCCTTTTCATTCATAGTTTGAGAGAGTGTGTGAAGGTCATTTATTATGATTTTCCATAAATAATAGTTTTGTGATTGAATAAAAATGCGCATGCGTATTTTTCAATGTGTATAGTTTATGCCATTAAATAGTGGAGGTGTATCAATTGATTGTCCTTCTCCTAGAAAACTATCTATTTGAGTTGTCATGATCTTTGGCTCTTGATCGTGAGATCAATAATTAAACTTAGAGCACCTGCTCTGATACCACTTGTTGCCCAGTAGATACAAGCCAAGAGGGAGGGTGAATTGGGTCTTTTAAATCTTTTAACCTACTTCTGAAAGTTTTTGATTAATTATGCTAAGTTGTATAGATGTACAGTGAAAGTTAAACTTAGCAACAGTTTGATGTATAGATTATGACTTGATTGAATATGCTTGCAACTAAAGAATTCGCGGATAATAGTTAAGCAAGCAATTTATCTAAGTGAGTAAGTGTGTAAGTTAGACAATGACAAGAAGCATTACAAACACAACAAATATATAGTGGTTCGGTGCACCCCAGCACCTACATCCACTTCCCAAGACCTCTTGGGAATTTCACTATAATCCTACAGATTACAGCCGGTTGTTTTACAAACTCACAACCCAACTTGTTGTTTTACGAGCGCACAACGAACTCGGTCGGTTTTCCCAGGCTCACCGACTAGAACCACCCCGATTGTTTTTCCGGGATCACAATCGAACCCTTACACATTGGTTTTACCCTCGGCTCACCAACAAACCTAACACCGTTGGTTTTTCCTTTGGCTCACCAACAAACCTTAACCCCTTGATTCAATCCCTTGATTGAATCAAGTTACAAGATATTAAAATAAAGGTTTAAAACAAATCAAAGCTTCTTAAATAAGCAAATATAACAATATAAACAAATAGAGTAAAGAGAAGCCTTCAAACGAGTTTTGAAGATGAAGGAGCTCGGCTTCTTCTTTACTTGACCCTCTTCTGATTTTGCACGAAGTAGAGGATCTCCAAGGCAGCACACGGATGGAGAGGAAGCTTTGGGATTCACTTGGATGCTCTTCTTCTCTCTATTTTACTTTGAATGGCCCTTTTGTGCATATGGGAGATTTCCCAAGTAATCTCTTTGAAATCTCTTTCCTAAATGTTCTCTCCCACTTCCATACCTTCTCCTCTAGCTCTCCTCTTGTTTTTATAGCTTTAGATGACGTGGAAACAAGAATCTAGCCGTTAGAGACAAAAATAGAGCCGTTGGACACAGTCTGCACCTCCTGACAATATTACCGTTGGGATCGGAGTCGACTCGCGCGATCAGGAGTCGACTCGCCTGTTGCAGGAGTCGACTCGTGCTTCACTGGAGACGACTCGGCCACTGTTCCAAATTTGAATTAAAGTGCATGCCTTTTTCTCGGGTCGACTCGGACCAAACTGGAGTCGACTCGCCAATAGCTGGAGACGACTCGGCCACTTGGGGGTCGGCTCATTCTCAGGAATCCAGAGGACATACTTTCTGATTTTCTTCCTCGAGTCGACTCGGATTTTCTTCGAGTCGACTCGGCTCTCAGAGCCCGCAAACTGATCCTCTGTATTTTGGCTCGTCTGGTCTTGGAGTCGACTCGAACTGTTTCGGAGTCGACTCGGCTCTCAATTTCCGAAACACAGCCTTCTGCCATTTTGGTGTAGCGCTGCCTTGGAGTCGACTCGAGCTGTCTGGGAGTCGACTCGGATCTCAGAGTCCGAAAAACTGCTCTCTGATTTTTTTCTTTGTGTACCACTGAGAGTCGACTCTCACTTTCTTTGGAGTCGACCAGCCAACCATCGGAGTCGACTCGCATTCCACAGGAGTCGACTCGAATCTCAGGGTCGAAAATCGCTCTCTGACTTTTGCCTTGTTTTCCTTAGGAATTGACTTGCCAGTTATTGGAGTCGACTCGTTCTACTCTGGAGTCGACTCGAAGACTATTCTTTTGAATTTTTCTTTGAATTTACTCCTCCAATTTGAGTCCTTTGAACTTGAAACTTGGGCCAATAAAAATTGTAGCTTTCTTCCAACTTGCTATGTTCCTTGCAAGATAAGTATCTTTCTCCTTGCAACACAAACATTAGTATTTATACTTCAAGGTTTTGTGATCATCAAAATCAATCTTTAAATCAATCTTTGGGTCATCACCATGCAAAAAGCGCAAACAAGCCGAGACGTCCCCATAAAGCGCCAAGGCGACCCTCTCAGAAAAACAGAAAAACAAGGATTCAAACCGTTCATCATCGGAGTCGCCCCCGTAAAGCGCCGAGTCGACCCCAAACATCGTCAAAAGTAAAATCTTACAGCCGAGACGTCTCGCGATGAAGCGGAGACGTCTCCGGAGCGCCTGGGACGCGACTGACAACTTTTGCAGGTTTGGTTTGAATTTCAAATCTCTTTAACTTTATCTCTAACGGCTATATTTGCTTTTTGGGCTATAAAAGGGAGCTCTTAAGTGCTTTCCAACAACTTCTCAAAAATCCAACACAAGATCATTCAAGAGAGAAGAAAGAAAAAGAGGTTCAAGGGAGTTAGTGCATTCAAGTGAAGAAATCAAGTGCCTTCAAGCTTCCCAAGTGATTTCGTGCTCAACTACTCTCTTCCGCTAGGCATTCAAAGCTCACATTCAAGCCAACGCGATCCACATCGGAAGAACCACCATTTTCCACGCTTCCAACGGCTAAAAGGGTTTTTCCGGGTTTCATTGTTTATCATTGTTATATTTGCTTATTTAGAGCTTTCAAATCTTTTGTAAAACTTTTTCAATATTGTGCTTGTTCCAGTCAAGGGACTTGGAACAAGGGAAAGGCGTCCCAAGCCTAGGTGAAATTGGGGGTTTTAGGGTTCGTTGTTAGCCCGGTGTAAAACAACGAGTTGGGTAGTGCACTCGCAAAACTACCGTACTGTAATCTTGGATTATAGTGGAAATTTCCAAAGGTACTTTGGGGAGTGGATGTAGGAGCAGTGGAAGCTTCGAACCACTATAAAAGCTTGTGTTTGCGATTGTCTGTTTTCATACCTTTATTTTTACTTTAGCTCATACATTTGTGTGTTTTATTAGACAAAAAGTTTTAAAACACCTAATTCACCCCCCTCTTGGGTGACCATCTCTGGGCAACAAGTGGTATCAGAGCGGGTGCTCTGTATATTTCTTGAAGACCTAACCGTCTTAGCTAAAGATCTAGATGGCAACACCCTTCAACAATGTTCCTGCTGAGGGGCAGGCAACCAATAGACCTCCACTCTTCAATGGGACAAATTATACCTATTGGAAGACTAGAATGAGGATCTTTATTCAAGCACAAGATTATGCCTTGTGGAGGGTTATGGTTAAGGGACCACAAGAACTATCTCACATGGTTAATGGCATTCAAGTTCCCAAACCTGAGGAGGATTGGGATGAGAATGATAATTGGATGGTTCAACTCAACTCTAGAGCCATGAACTCATTATTTTGTGCTCTAGATGTGAATGAGTTCAATAGAGTTTCAACCTGTACTTCTGCCCAGGAAATATGGGATAGACTTGAAGTTACCCACGAGGGTACAAATCAAGTCAAAGAATCTAAAGTGAACATTCTAGTTCACAAATATGAGCTATTTAAGATGGAACCCAATGAAACCATCACATGCATGTTCACACGTTTCACCGACATAATAAATGGTTTAAAGAGTTTGGGTAAATCTTATACTAATCAAGAACTTGTGAGCAAAATTCTCAGGTCTTTGCCGAAAGCTTAGGAAGCGAAGGTCACGACGATTGTAGAAGCCAAAGACCTCAACACATTGGCACTCGAACAGCTATTGGGCTCATTGATGACGCATGAGCTGACAATGAAGCAACATGAAGAAGATGCGCCAAAGAAGAAGACAATCGCACTCAAGGCTACTTCGAGTGTGTGTGAAGAAGAAAGTAGTGAGAGTGAAGAAGAAAGCGAAGATGAGGACTTGGGTTTAATAGTAAGGAAATTTAAGAAATTCATGAGAAGAAAGAAACCCTTCCCAAGAAAGAAGTTTGGAGGGAGAAATGATTGGGAAAAGGAAAAAGAAAAAGAAAGAGACCCAATCATATGCTATGATTGCAAGAGACCGGGACCCATTCGTTCCGAATGCCCTCAACAAAAGAAGCACTTTGGAAAGAAGAAGAAGAAGGCATTGAAAGCAACGTGGGATGATAGTGACACATCCTCCTCCGAGGAAGAGAAGGAAGAAACCGCCAACTTGTGCTTCATGGCATTCGAAGATGACGAGGTATGTCAAAACTCAACTATAAATTTTACTTTAGAAGAATTGTATGAAGCTTTTCAAGAACTTATGAGTGATTGTAGTATGTTAGGAGCAAAGAATAAAGAATTAAAAGCCTCCAATCTAAAACTAAAGGATGATATTAAAAATCTATTGATTGAGAAAGAGAGCGTTGAAAATGTTAAACCATTGATCTAGAAAATAAAAATTCAAAACTTAGCATTGAAAATGAAACGGCAAAAACACTAATTAAGGAATTAAATCTAAAAGTAAAATCCCTACTCGATAATAATACCTCACTTGCACAACATGTTGAATCCCTTAAAAAGGATAAGGAAGAACTAGTTAAAGAAAATTTGAATCTTAAGAATGAGGTACATAAGTACAAACCAATTGTTGAAAAATTTACACAAAGCTCTGAAAAATTAAGTCTTATTCTTTCAAATCAAAGAGCTGTTTTTAATAAAGCCGGATTAGGATATAAAACTAACAAGCAACAAAAGTATCTAAAGAATTTCTTTGTGAAAGCAAAAGATGTCAAAACTGAAAAACCTACATGCTTTCATTGTGGAAAAAGTGGACATAAAGCTTACTCTTGTATTCAAAGAAAGATCCAAACAAACAAGAGTACATTTGTAAAAGCTAAAAATATAACTAAAGTATGGGTGCCTAAGGGAACCAACTACACTAACCACGAAGGACCCAAGAAAACTTGGGTACCTAAGAGCTTCACATGATCATTTTGCAGGTATGCCTTGCAGCCGAGAATAAAAAGAGAATGTGGTATCTTGATAGTGGTTGCTCAAGGCATATGACCGGTGACAAGAGTCTCTTCATCACCTTGAAATCAAAAGAAGGAGGAGTAGTCACATTTGGAGACAATGCAAAAGGTCAAATCATTGGTGTTGGTAAAATCTCCATATCACCCTCCTCATTTATTGACAATGTATTGTTAGTTAATAGACTAAAACATAATTTATTAAGTATAAGTCAATTTTGTGACAAGGGTTTTAAAGTGTCATTTGAATCTTCACTATGCATAATTAGTAGTCCAGTTGACAATGAGATCATACTTACGGGACATAGGCATGGAAATGTTTACATGGTAGATCTTGATGATCTCACCATGAAGGATGGCCAATGTCTTGTAGCCAAGGATCCCAAAGTTAATGAGACTAGTTAGTTATGGCATCGTAGGTTAGGGCATGCTAGCATGGATTTAATTTTTAAATTGATTACAAAAGATCTAGTCAAAGGACTACCAAAAATAGACTTTGAAAAGAACAAAATTTGTGCTGCATGCCAATTAGGGAAACAAACAAGAAGTTCTTTCAAGTCTAAGAACATAGTCTCAACATCAAAACCCCTAGAACTAATTCACATGGATTTGTTTGGACCCACTAGAACTGCTAGTCTAGGGGGTAAGAAATTTGGTCTTGTAATTGTTGATGATTTTTCACGTTTTACATGAGTTTCATTTCTTGCACATAAAGATGAGTCCTTTCCCGCTTTTATTAAGTTTCATAATAGAATTTCGAATGAACTCAATCTTAAACTAAAAGCAATTAGGAGTGATCATGGTACCGAGTTTGAAAATCAGCACTTTGAAAAGTTTTGTGACGAAAATGGTATCAATCACAATTTTTCGGCCCCTAGGACACCCCAACAAAATGGGGTGGTAGAAAGAAAGAATCGCACACTAGCAGATATGGCTCGTACCATGTTGTGCGAATCGGATCTACCAAAATACTTTTGGGCTGAAGCAATAAATACTGCATGTCACATTTTAAACCGTGCATTAGTTAGATCTATTTTAAAGAAAACACCCTATGAGTTAATGAAAAATAAGAAGCCCAATATAAGCTACTTTCATGTGTTCGGTTGTAGGTGTTTTATTTTAAACAATGGAAAGGACAATCTAAGTAAATTTAGTGCCAAATCAGATGAGGGGATCTTCTTAGGTTATTCCTCATCTAGTAGAGCATACAGGGTCTTCAACAAGAGAACTCTCGTTGTTGAAGAATCCATACATGTTGTCTTTGATGAAGCTAATGGAGATTCTTCTAGAAAAGAAGAAGATAATGATGCAGGTATACTTGAAGACAGAATGAAGGAGTTCTCCATACAAGACAAACAACTTGAGGATGAAGTCAAGGAAGATACAATTCAGCAAGATGAAGAAGATCAACCCCAAGCAACAAATCAAGATCTTCCGAGGGAATGGAGGTATGCACATGGTCATCCAAGGGATCTAATCCTTAGTGATCCCTCGCAAGGGGTAAGAACAAGATCCTCTCTAAGAAATACTAGTAATTATCTTGCTTTCGTTTCACAAATAGAGCCTAAATCACTAGAAGAAGCCGAAAAAGATGATAATTGGATGAATGCTATGCAAGAGGAATTAAATCAATTTGAAAGAAATCAAGTTTGGACTTTAATGAAAAGACCCCCTAATGTTTCAATTATAGGCACCAAATGGGTATATAGAAATAAACTAGATGAAGATGGAGTAGTAATAAGAAACAAAGCTAGGCTAGTGGCCAAAGGCTATAATCAGGAGGAAGGAATAGATTTTGATGAAACTTTTGCTCCTGTTGCTAGGTTAGAGGCTATTAGACTACTTTTGGCATATGCATGCTTCGTGGACTTTAAACTCTATCAAATGGATGTAAAAAGTGCATTTCTAAATGGTTATATAATGGAGGAAGTTTATGTAGGACAACCTCCAGGCTTTGAAAACCACTTACATCCAGATTACGTTTATAAATTGCATAAAGCATTGTATGGGCTTAAGCAAGCTCCTAGGGCATGGTATGAAAGATTAAGTAATTTTCTAATTGAAAATAAATTTAAGAGAGGAAATGTAGACAAAATCCTCTTCATTAAAAGAAAAGGAAATGACTTATTGCTTGTGCAAATTTATGTGGATGATATAATTTTTGGTGCTACTAATGATAGTCTTTGTCAAGAGTTTGCCAAGCTTATGCAGGGAGAATTTGAAATGAGCATGATGGGTGAGCTCAACTTCTTCCTTGGGCTACAAATAAAACAATCAGAGGAAGGCATCTTCATCAGTCAATCCAAATATATCAAGGAAATGTTGGAAAAATTCAAGATGAAGGATGCAAAGGAAATTAGCACACCCATGGGCTCAAGTTGCAAGCTTGACAAAGATGAAAAAGGTAAAAGTATAGACTGCAAATTGTACAGAGGTATGATAGGCTCTTTACTTTACCTTACTGCTAGTAGGCCAGATATATTATTCAGTGTTTGCATGTGTGCTAGATACCAAGCATGTCCTAAGGAATCACACTTGCAAGCTGTTAAAAGAATTTTTAGATATCTAGTAGGGACATCTAATGTAGGCTTATGGTATTCTAAACAATCTGACATAAATTTAATTGCTTATTCCGATGCTGATTTTGCCGGGTGCAAACTCGACAGAAAAAGCACAAGTGGCACATGTCAATTCTTGGGTGCTAATTTGGTTTCTTGGTTTAGCAAGAAACAGAATTCAGTCGCCTTGTCCACAGCTGAGGCTGAGTACATTGCAGCTGGAAGCTGTTGTGCCCAAGTTCTTTGGATTAAGAAACAACTTGAAGACTTCGGTATCAAAATGGACAACATACCAATTAAATGCGATAATACAAGTGCAATCAATTTAACAAAAAATCCTGTCCAACACTCTAAATCAAAGCATATAGAAATTAGGAATCACTTTATTAGGGATCATGTGCTGAAAAATGATGTGATGATTGAATATGTATGTACTGAAAATTAATTGGCCGATATCTTTACAAAGCCCCTTTGTAAAGATAGGTTCAACTTCTTAAGGAATGCTTTGAGCTTGTATGATCCTAGCAAATAAATTCAACTTGTATTGCAATGCTTTGCTACTCAAGCTAGTAATCCACCTCAAGGTCAACATAAGTGAAAGCATGAATCCATCTAAGCTAAATGACGAACTGTTTGACTTTCCGGAGGATGGTTACCCTCCCTTGGACTCTTCATAGAGATATTTTCAGAGCCTATTTCATAGGTATTCGAAATTTGGTCAAACATTCCTCATTTCAATATTAATAATTCAAAAATCATTATCAAACCTCTATAGGATGTATTATTAAGGGGGAGGATCACAAACAAACTCATTCTGTATTCACCAAAAGAAATCATATTGATTAGTGTGATTAAATGAAACAAATTAGGAAAAGATAAAAATCAGTCTGAAATTTTTCAGTGCCGGAGACGTCTCTGGCAAATCGCAGAGACGTCCCCCCGGCGAGACGTCTCGCCTTAGTCGTGGAGACGTCTCGGGGACCGAACGAGGGTTTTTAAAATAGGTCGAAACAGCTCGAGCCGACCCGAGCTATCCCTTTCATCCCCGACAAAAACAAAAATCCTAGCCTCCATTTTCTCTCCAACACAAACCCTAGCCTCTTTCTCCTCATTTTCCTAGGTTTTCCATTCAATGGCACCTAAAAGAGCTAGGAGGACTGGTGGGAGGCGTCCTAGGGCAGCGACCGACGGTGAGGAACGGAGGGAAGAGCCTTCCGCGCCGTCTCCTCCGGTTGCTCCGCCAACCGTGACCATTTCCTGTGCGAATCGCACAGTAACCACTGGAAGGTACATAGATTTTCATTTTCTAGATAGTGAGGGGTTCTCTATTGGAGAGAGACTCCGTGCCCAAGGTTGGGAACACCTTTGTACACTCAATACATCGACCTACCCCGGCCTGGTTAGAGAACTATTTAGCAATATGGCCTTAGGGGACTTAGGGTACACTGCATATGTCCGGGG
Source organism: Phoenix dactylifera (assembly GCF_009389715.1). Lineage (NCBI taxonomy): Eukaryota > Viridiplantae > Streptophyta > Magnoliopsida > Arecales > Arecaceae > Phoenix > Phoenix dactylifera. Next base: position 115,187 of record NW_024068343.1, on the reverse strand, counting down.
GACATTGGTAGAAATTAATGAGGATGTCCTATCTAGTGTCTTGCAAATTCCTAAAGACGGTGAGGCTCCGACCTCACATCCCCAAAGGGAAATAGCCCTAAACTTGCTTTTAGGACGAGAGGACTGCGGCACTCTCGATGTGGTTAACTCCCAAGACCTGAATGCCGAGATGAGACTCCTTTTGAGTATTGTCAACCGAGTCTTATTTCCTAAAACCGGCCGCTTTGATTTTGTTTCGGAGCGAGACCTAGTTATCATGCACCACATCCTACTAGGGATTCCCCTAAACCTCCCTAGACTTATGTTGAACTACATTGCTACATGTCATAGGTATTCTAGGTTTAGCATACCTTATGGGATGATCCTTACCCTACTCTTCAAACATTTCAGAGTACCCATTCCAGAAAATGAGCCTGCAAAACCCTTGAGAAACACCGACTATTATAATGAGAGCACAATGCGAAGAATGGAGTTTCACAAGGTAGATGGGTCATGGGTCAAGGTACCAAAGAGAAAAGCTCAAACCCTAGAGCCTGAGATCCCACTTCAGGAGCCTGATCACCACTCTCCTCCACATAGCCACATGGACTTTCCTGATGTACCCTCCAGCTCAGCTGGACCTTCCACATACATGCCACCACCTCCTCCAGTCAGTGGGCCCTACTCCCTATCAGAAGACCAGATGCGCACTTTAGCATCTGTTATTTGCCAGCAGATGAGGGAGGAGATGAGATCGATGATCTCTACTGAGTTGGCCCCCATCAGAGCCTCACATGAAGGGATTCTACAAGAGCTGAAGGAAATTAGAGCTCAGATAGAAGCTACAGCGCAAGAACTAGTTAGTGTGAATGCCACCCAAGCCTTCAGATCAATTGAGCTACAAGACAGCTTGAGGACCATTTCAAATAGCCTTCAAGAACTGACAAGCCCTGGAGGTAATGTGGGCACTGTGGTTGCCCAACTTCGAGGAAGAATTGAAAGGGCAAGCATTCAATTTGAAGCACTAGTGGCAGCCTTTCATCAGTCCCAGGGAGAGCAGTTCAAAACATTACTAGATTCCATCAATGCATTTATAGATGCAGCTTGTAGGGCTTATGAGCAACGTCGCCGATGAGGGACATTTTGTAGACATCTAGGGTTCTTCTTTTGTAAACCCTAGGCTCATTTTGAAACACTTTTTGTATTAGAAATGAATACTTGTAATGATCTCCTCTTTCAACTTTGTAATGACTTCAAAGGTTTACAATGATATATGAATGACATACAATTTCTTTTGAAACCTTGTGTACATTTCTGACTCTGTGTATGTGATTCTATGATGTGCCTTAAAGATCTCATAACATACCTTAAGTGCTCAAATTTGACACAATTTATGAATGCATACAAAACAGGGGGAGCACATCTTGTGGTAACTATTTTAAACAAAAAGAGGAGTCTGAAATGAATTCCAGAACAAAGGGAGAGTGGTATGAATGACTGAATTCATTAATAAAAATAACTTGGACAGGGGGAGCAATAACTTGAATACCCTTGAGTGGTTCATGGTACTATGCTGAATTTTACTAGAAAGTATGCTTTAAGCACCTAAGGATAATTTGTCCCCTTCATTGTTGATGACAAAAAGGGGGAGTAGAAAAACACATTTGTAGAACCAATATATGAAATGCAAAATACAAAATTTACAATCATACTCGAAAGTTGAATTAGAAGAGTTAAAATTGAAGAATATTGGCTTTAAGATAATTGCCCTTCTGGAAAAGAAAGGGGGAGTGAAAAAGGAACTTAGCTCTCAATTGTCTTTAGCATCCATCTACATTTTAACTTGATTGAAATTCAGTAGATATGCTAAAATTGCCTAAGAGCTATTAAGATCAATTTTATGCATAAGGATAGAACTGAAAATTGACTATTTTGAATTATGCACATTGTATCTAGCTCTAATCAAAACATTAGACTTGTACATCTGATCAAATACTGTGTATATGTTTAAATTTCGAATTTTGCATATACTCAGTGTTTTGTCATCATCAAAAAGGGGGAGATTGTTGACCCCCTAATAGATTTTGATGAATACAAAACACTAGAGTATAATTCCATTTATCTTAACAATTTACTTGAGAATTTTAGGTGTTTAATTAAGAATATTGTTAAGAAATGTCTAGGCAAGTTCCCATAATTTTTATGAATTTATTGAAAAAATTTTTAAGTTGAAGAAAACAGATCAGGGACAGCCGAGACGTCTCCGGTTTGTCCCAGAGACGTCTCTAGCACAAACAGGAAGAACTGGCACGTCGGGAGACGTCCCCAGCACCTGGCGAGGCGTCTCGCAGGGTCGGAGTCGACTCTCTCAGTAGCGGAGTCGACTCTCTCAATGGCGGCAGAAAGGTTGATTTCAAGAGATGCGCGCGAGCCGTCTCCACAGGACGAGGAGTCGTCCCCGCAAGTAAAAAGCAGACTTCCCGAGTCGTCCCCGAGGTAGCGGAGTCGGCTCTCTCAGGGTATTCCAGAGGATGTCTTTTTCAGTGATAAGGCAGCGGAGACGTCCCCTGAAAGAGCGGAGTCGACTCTCTCAGAGAATTCCAGAAGACATGTTTTTCGGAGATATAACGGCGGAGTCGTCCCCAAGGCAGCGGAGTCGTCCCCATGCAAAAAGCGCAAACAAGCCGAGACGTCCCCGTAAAGCGCCGAGGCGGCCCTCTCAGAAAAATAGAAAAACAAGGATTCAAACCGTTCATCATCGGAGTCGCCCCCGTAAAGCGCCGAGTCGACCCCAAACATCGTCAAAAGTAAAATCTTACAGTCGAGACGTCTCGCGATGAAGCGGAGACGTCTCCGGAGCGCCTGGGACGCGACTGACAACTTTTGCAGGTTTGGTTTGAATTTCAAATCTCTTTAACTTTATCTCTAACGGCTATATTTGCTTTTTGGGCTATAAAAGGGAGCTCTTAAGTGCTTTCCAACAACTTCTCAAAAATCCAACACAAGATCATTCAAGAGAGAAGAAAGAAAAAGAGGTTCAAGGGAGTTAGTGCATTCAAGTGAAGAAATCAAGTGCCTTCAAGCTTCCCAAGTGATTTCGTGCTCAACTACTCTCTTCCGCTAGGCATTCAAAGCTCACATTCAAGCCAACGCGATCCACATCGGAAGAACCACCATTTCCCACGCTTCCAACGGCTAAAAGGGTTCTTCCGGGTTTCATTGTTTATCATTGTTATATTTGCTTATTTAGAGCTTTCAAATCTTTTGTAAAACTTTTTCAATATTGTGCTTGTTCCAGTCAAGGGACTTGGAACAAGGGAAAGGCGTCCCAAGCCTAGGTGAAATTGGGGGTTTTAGGGTTCGTTGTTAGTCCGGTGTAAAACAACGAGTTGGGTAGTGCACTTGCAAAACTACCGTACTGTAATCTTGGATTATAGTGGAAATTCCCAAAGGTGCTTTGGGGAGTGGATGTAGGAGCAGTGGAAGCTCCGAACCACTATAAAAGCTTGTGTTTGCGATTGTCTGTTTTCATACCTTTATTTTTACTTTAGCTCATACATTTGTGTGTTTTATTAGACAAAAAGTTTTAAAACACCCAATTCACCCCCCTCTTGGGTGACCATCTCTGGGCAACATTTACAAAGGGGCTTTGTAAAGATATCGGCCAATTGATTTTCAGTGCATACATACTCAATCAATACATCATTTTTTAGCACATGATCCCTTATAAAGTGATGCCTAATCTCTATGTGTTTTGATTTAGAGTGTTGGACAGGATTTTTTGTTAAATTAATTGCACTTGTATTATCACATCTAATTGGTATGTTGTCCATTTTGATACCAAAATCTTCAAGTTGTTGCTTAATCCAAAGAACTTGGGCACAACAGCTTCCGGCTGCAATATACTCAGCCTCAGCTGTGGACAATGCAACTGAATTCTGTTTCTTGCTAAACCAAGAAACCAAGTTAGCACCCAAGAATTGACAAGTACCACTTGTGCTTTTTCTGTCGAGTTTGCACCCGGCAAAATCAGCATCGGAATAAGCAATTAAATTTAAATCAGATTGTTTAGAATACCATAAGCCTGCATTAGATGTCCCTACTAGATATCTGAATATTCTTTTAACAGCTTGCAAGTGTGATTCCTTAGGACATGCTTGGTATCTAGCACACATGCAAACACTGAATAATATGTCTGGTCTACTAGCAGTAAGGTAAAGTAAAGAACCTATCATACCTCTGTACAATTTGCAGTCTATACTTTTACCTTTTTCATCTTTGTCAAGCTTGCAACTTGAGCCCATGGGTGTGCTGATTTCCTTTGCATCCTTCATCTTGAACTTTTCCAACATTTCCTTGATGTATTTGGACTGACTGATGAAGATGCCTTCCTCTGATTGTTTTATTTGTAGCCCAAGGAAGAAATTGAGCTCACCCATCATGCTCATTTCAAATTCTCCCTGCATAAGCTTAGCAAATGCTTGACAAAGACTATCATTTGTAGCACCAAAAATTATATCATCCACATAAATTTGCACAAGCAATAAGTCATTCCCTTTTCTTTTAATGAAGAGGGTTTTGTCTACATTTCCTCTCTTAAACTTATTTTCAATTAGGAAATTACTTAATCTTTCATACCATGCCCTAGGGGCTTGCTTAAGTCCATATAATGCTTTATGCAATTTAAAAATATAATCTGGATGTAAGTGGTTCTCAAAACCTGGAGGTTGTCCTACATAAACTTTCCCCATTATATAACCATTTAAAAAGGCACTTTTTACATCCATTTGATAGAGTTTGAAATCCATGAAGCATGCATATGCCAAAAGTAGTCTAATAGCCTCTAACCTAGCAACAGGAGCAAAAGTTTCATCAAAATCTATTCCTTCCTCCTGATTATATCCTTTGGCTACTAGCCTAGCTTTGTTTCTTATTACTATTCCATCTTCATCTAGTTTATTTCTATATACCCACTTGGTGCCTATAATTGAAACATTAGGGGGTCTTTTCATTAGAGTCCAAACTTGATTTCTTTTAAATTGGTTTAATTCCTCTTGCATAGCATTTATCCAATTTTCATCTTTTTCGGCTTCTTCTAGTGATTTAGGCTCTATCTGTGAAACGAATGCAAGATAATTACTAGTGTTTCTTAAGGAGGATCTTGTCCTTATCCCTTGTGAAGGATCACCAAGGATTAGATTCCTTGGATGACCATGTGCATACCTCCATTCCCTAGGAAGATCTTGATTTCTCGCTGGAGGTTGATCTTCTTCATCTTGCTGAATTGTATCTTCTTTGATTTCATCCTCATATTGTTTGTCTTGTATGGAGAATTCCTTCATTCTGTCTTCAAGTATACCTGCATCACCATCTTCTTCTTTTCTAGAAGAATCTCCATTAGCTTCATCAAAAACAACATGAATGGATTCTTCAACAACGAGAGTTCTCTTGTTGAAGACCCTGTATGCTCTACTAGATGAGGAATAACCTAAGAAGATCCCCTCATCTGATTTAGCACTAAATTTACTTAAATTGTCCTTTCCATTGTTTAAAATAAAGCAGCGACAACCGAAAACATGAAAATAGCTTATATTGGGCTTCTTATTTTTCAACAACTCATAAGGTGTTTTCTTTAAGATAGATCTAACTAAAGCACAGTTTAAAATATGACAAGCAGTATTTATTGCTTCAGCCCAAAAGTACTTTGGTAGATCCGATTCGCACAACATGGTACGAGCCATATCTGCTAGTGTGCGATTCTTCCTTTCTACCACCCCATTTTGTTGGGGTGTCCTAGGAGCCGAGAAATTGTGATTGATACCATTTTCTTCACAAAATTTTTCAAAATGCTGATTTTCAAACTCGGTACCATGATCACTCCTAATTGCTTTTAGTTTAAGATTAAGTTCATTCGAAATCCTATTATGAAACTTGATAAAAGCGGGAAAGGATTCATCTTTGTGGGCAAGAAATGAAACCCATGTAAAACGTGAAAAATCATCAACAATTACAAGACCAAACTTCTTACCCCCTAGACTAGCAGTTCTAGTGGGTCCAAATAAATCCATATGAATTAGTTCTAGGGGTTTTGATGTTGAAACTATGTTCTTAGACTTGAAAGAACTTCTTGTTTGTTTTCCTAGTTGACATGCAGCACAAATTTTGTTCTTTTCAAAGTCTATTTTTGGTAGTCCTTTGACTAGATCTTTTGTAATTAATTTAGAAATTAAATCCATGCTAGCATGCCCTAACCTACGATGCCATAACCAGCTAGTCTCATTGACCTTGGCATCCATTGCTACAAGACATTGGCCATCTTTCATGGTGAGATCATCAAGATCTACCATGTAAACATTTCCACGCCTATGTCCCATAAGTATGATCTCATTGTCAATTGGACTACTAATTATGCATAGGGAAGATTCAAATGACACTTTAAACCCCTTGTCACAAAATTGACTTATACTTAATAAATTATGTTTTAATCCATTAACTAACAATACATTGTCAATAAATGAGGAGGGTGATATGGAGATTTTACCAACGCCAATGATTTGACCTTTAGCATTGTCTCCAAATGTGACTACTCCTCCTTCTTTTGATTTCAAGGTGACGAAAAGGCTCTCATCACCGGTCATATGCCTTGAGCAACCGCTATCAAGATACCACATTCTTTTTTTGCTCCCGGCTGCAAGGCATACCTGCAAAATAATCACATGAAGCTCTTAGGTACCCAAGTTTTCTTGGGTCCTTCTTGGTTAGTGTAGTTGGTTTCCTTAGGCACCCACACTTTAGTTGTGTTTTTACCCTTTACAAATATATTCTTGTTAGTTTGAATCTTTCTTTGAATGCAAGAATAGGCTTTATGTCCACTTTTCCCACAATGAAAGCATGTAGGTTTTTCAGTTTTGATATCTTTTGCTTTCACAAAAAAGTTCTTTAGATATTTTTGTTATTTGCTAGTTTTGTATCCTAATCCGGCTTTATTAAAAACAGCTCTTTGATTGGATAGAATGAGATTTAATTTTTCAGAGCTATGTGTAAATTTCTGCACAATTGGTTTGTACTTGTGTACCTCATTTTTAAGGTCCAAATTTTCTTTAGCCAATTCTTCCTTATCATTTTTAAGGAATTCAACATTTTGTGCAAGTGAGGTATTACTATTGAGTAGGAATTTGACTTTTAGATTTAATTCCTTAATAAGTATTTTTGCCGTTTCATTTTCAATGCTAAGCTTTGAATTTTTATTCTTTAGGTCAATGGTGTTATCATTTTCATAACTCTCCTTCTCAATCAATAGGTTTTTAATGTCATCCTTTAGTTTTTGATTGGAGGCTTTTAATTCTTTATTTTTTGCTCCTAACATACTACAATCACTCATGAGCTCTTGAAAAGCTTCATATAATTCTTCTAAAGTAAAATCTGTAGTTGAGCTTTGACATACCTCATCATCGTCGAATGCCATGAAGCACAAGTTTGCGGTCTCTTTCTTCTCTTCCTCGGAGGAGGATGTGTCATTATCATCCCAAGTTGCTTTCAACGCCTTCTTCTTCTTCTTTCCATAGTGCTTCTTCTGTTGAGGGCATTCAGAGCGGATGTGTCCCGGTCTCTTGCAATCATAACATATGATTGGGTCTCTTTCTTTTTCTTTTTCCTTTTCCCAATCATTTCTCCCTCCAAACTTCTTTCTTGGGAAGGGTTTCTTTCTTCTCATGAATTTCTTGAACTTCCTTACTATTAAGCCCAAGTCTTCATCTTCACTTTCTTCTTCACTCTCACTGCTTTCTTCTTCACAAGCACTTGAAGTAGCCTTGAGGGCGATTGTCTTCTTCTTTGGCACATCTTCTTCATGTTGCTTCATTGTGAGCTCATGCGTCATCAATGAGCCCAATAGTTGTTCAAGTGCCAACGTATTGAGGTCTTTAGCTTCTACGATCGCCGTGACCTTTGCTTCCCAAACTTTTGGCAAGGACCTGAGAATTTTCCTCACAAGTTCAGAGTTAGTGTAAGATTTACCCAAATTCTTTAGACCATTTATTATATCAGTGAAGCGTGTGAACATGCATGAAATAGTTTCGTTGGGTTCCATCTTAAATAACTCATATTTGTGAACTAGAATGTTCACCTTAGACTCTTTGACTTGATTGGTACCCTCGTGGGTAACTTCAAGCCTATCCCATATTTCCTTGGCGGAACTACAGGTGGAGACTCTATTAAACTCATTTACATCTAGAGCACAAAACAATGAGTTCATGGCTCTAGCATTGAGTTGAACCATCCTACTATCATTCTCATCCCAATCCTCCTCAGGTTTGGAAACTTGAATGCCATTTACTATGTGAGATGGTTCGTGTGGTCCCTTGATTATAACCCTCCACAAGGCATAATCTTGTGCTTGAATAAAAATTCTCATTCTAGTCTTCCAATAGGAATAATTTGTCCCATTGAAGAGTGGAGGTCTATTGGTTGCCTGCCCCTCAGCAGGAACATTGTTGAAGGGTGTTGCCATCTTGATCTTTGGCAAAGACGGTTAAGTCTTCAAGAATACAAAGAGCACCTGCTCTGATACCACTTGTTGCCCAGAGATGGTCACCCAAGAGGGGGGTGAATTGGGTGTTTTAAAACTTTTTGTCTAATTAAAACAAGACACACAAGTGTATGTGCTAAAGTAAAGATAGAGTTATAAGCACAGTCAATCGCAAACACAAAGATTTATAGTGGTTCGGAGCTTCCACTGCTCCTATATCCACTCCCCAAACACCTTTGGGAATTTCTACTATAATCAGCGATTACAGTCCGGTAGTTTTTCGAGTGCACTACCCAACTCGTTGTTTTACCCCGGGCTAACAACGAACCCTACAATCCTCCAATTTAACCTAGACTTGGGACGCCTATCCCTTGTTCCAAGTCCCTTGACTGGAACAAGCACAATAATCAAATGTTTTACAAAGATTTGAAAGCTCTTATGAAAGCAAATATATCAATGAAAAACAACAAAACCGGAAGAACCCTTTTTGCCGTTGGAAGCGTGGGTGATGGTGGTTCTTCCGATGTGGATCATATTTGCTTGAATGCGAGCTTTGAATGCCAAGTGGGAGTGAGTAGTTGAGCACGAAATCAGATGAAAAAACTTGAATGCTCTTGATTTCTCCTCTTGAAAGCTCTAACTCCCTTGAACCTCTTTCTCTTTCTTCTCTCTTGAATGATCTTGTGTTTTTTTTTGGTGAGTTGTTATTTAAAGGCACTTAAAAGCTCCCTTTTATAGCCCTACAAGCAATAGATCCGTTAGACACAAAGATATTACCGTTTGAAATTCAAACAAACCTGCAAAAGTGTGTCAGTCGCGTCCCAGGCGCTCCGGAGACGTCTCCGCTTGAACGCGAGACGTCTCGGCTGTATAAAAATTCTTTTGACGATGTTTGGAGTCGACTCGGCGCTTTACGGGGACGTCTCTGAAGAAGAACAGCTTGAATGCTTGTTTTTCTATTTTTCTGAGAGAGTCGGCTCGGCACTTTACGGGGACGTCTCGGGATGTTTGCGCTTTTTGCATGGGGACGACTCCGCGACGTCGGGGACGACTCCGTAGTTTTATCAACGAAAAACAAGTCCTCTGGAATCCCTGAGAGAGTCGACTCCGCACTTTCTGGAGACGTTTCGGGATGTTTGTCTTTTATGCGTGGGGACGACTCCGCGTCCTTCGGAGACGACTCGCGCGCATCCTTTAAAATCGGCCTTTCTGCCGTCTCTGAGAGAGTCGACTCCGCAGAGTCGGGAGTCGACTCCGACCCTGCGAGACGCCTCACCAGGTGCCGGGGACGTCTCCAGACGTGCCAATTCTTCTTCTTCGTGCCAGAGACGTCTCTAGGACAAACCGGAGACGTCTCGGCTGTCCCTGATCTGTTTTCTTTATCTCAAAAAATCTTCAATAAATCCTTGAAAAATATGGGAACATGCCTTGACAATTCTTAACAATATTCTTAGTTAAACACCTAAAATCCTCAAATAAATTGTTAATATAAAGAGAATTATACTCTAGTATTTTGTATTCTGTTCGTCCTTTTTCTGTCTACCTAAAAATATGCTAGATAGATCGTTGTTAGAACCGACGAACAAAAGTTAAATTTAATTCTACTCTTACCTTCCTTACTCGAAGAATAGTGGTTGTAAGAGGTCGATCCACAGGGAGGCGATTGGAGTTGCTTAAAAATTAGAACGTTCACTCGGATTTGAAATCGATTTTTGAATGATAGAAGAAAAACATTATTTTGGGGATGTTGAATAATTCTCTAGTTGAAACTAACTAAAAGACAGGTGCTTAGATTCGAAAAGCATTTATTTAATTAATCAAAGAAGAATTTTGGCATAAATTAAAATAGACAACACTAGGAAGATTGAAGCTTAGAATATAAATTTTATATATAAAAAAAATTAAATATATTGCATCAAAGAAAAATTAAAAGATTGCATAATTTGAAGAACGTAGATTGAAAACAACAGAAATTACAACTTTAGCATGAATAAAACTAAAAATCCCAAAACACTTGCTCTCAAAATAAAACTCTTAATAAAACAAAAAGAAAACTAAAAAAAAAAAAAAACAAACAGAACATGCTCTGTTTTCAAAAGAGAAAACAGAGCATTTCTCTTCTTCTTCCCCAAACCGAACTCTCCTCCCGAGCCGACTCCTTCTTCTCCCCCTGGCTCTGTTTCTTGGCCTCCACCGAGCACACCCCCACATTACTTCTCCTCCCCTCTTCTTATAGCCCCTTGGAGATGCGGTGGAGGCTGGATCAGTCGGGCAGATCGCGGAAGGGAGGCTGGAACTTGCTTCTTTGGGCCACGGATGCGGGATCGCCGGAAGGGGCGGGCTTCCTTCTTCGGGCGCTGCTGGGAGCTGAAGAGGAAGGTGGGGATGCGGGCTTCCTTCTTCGGTTGCTGGGAAGGATGCGGAATCACGGAAGAGCTGGGATCTTCCGTGATCGATGGGAGGAGCGCACGGAGGGGCTGTGAGTCGGGCATTGCTGGGATCACGGGCGAGCTGGCACGGACGCTTGGATGCGAGGGAATCGCCGCGGGATCGTCGGGATTGGAAGCGGAAGAGGGGGCTGGGGCTTCCTTCTTCGGGTGCTGATGTGGGATCACGGAAGAGGGAAGTCGTCCGGGATCTTTGCTGGGATTTGGACGCTGCTGGCACGGTGGCTGGCACGCGGTGGGAGAAGCGCGGACGGCTGGAGCGGAAATGGTGCTGGGATTTCGGGAGGTGGATCCATGGGTGCAGAGGCGGAGGTTGCCGTGGGACCACCGCTAGCATCACGGGATGGAAGTTGATGCTTGGATCTGGGAGGGAAAATGTTGGCGGCTTGATTTGGGAAGGAGCTGGGAGATACCAAGTTCCATTCAATTAGTCATATAGATAAAAAAAGAGGGTGATATGAAATTTGGCTTGTGGACGGACGGACTGAGCTCGTCACGGTTCATCTGTTCTGACTGGAGGTCTAGTGCAAGTCTTTCATGGGTCACCCAGCACCTTATAGTTATGGTATGGCCAAATTAGATTTGCCCAAAATTATTTCCCAAAAACACAAAAGAAATGGACCCAATTCGGATCTGAATCTGACTCGGACCCGACCCGATCTTCAACCGGGTCGGATCTGGGAAGGGATCCTTCTTTAGTCAAATTTGTACTTAATGTGCATTTTATCTCTAATTTATGAAAATCTGTGCCAAACCCAAATATAATATTAATCCAGTGAATTTATCATTATCGGTTAGCAATAATACTAATTTAGGTGACATATAGGTCGCACTTTTGTGCTCTCATCACACCCCCCAACTAGCTTATTGCTAGTCTCTAGCAATTTAGTGCGAAAATGATAAAATAAGAGTGCAAAAGTGTAATTTATTATTAAAAAAAATAGTAAGATAAGTACTCATTTTCGTAGAGCATTACGATTGCACTTAGCATGTGCAACAAGCCTTTAAACCCCTAGGTTACCCTAGTGGACGAGTGTTGTCTCGTGAGCGTTTGCAGTGAAGTTACCCACAAACTTCAATCCCAAAATAAAATTTATTTTATGAAATGAAAGTCTAATTTCAAGTGCATAACTGATAAGAATTTCAAAAGCACACAAGGTTTTAATTACTAAGTAGCCCAAATTCTAGGTTAGTATGCAATTTAAGTTGAAGTCATTAAGTTTTCCGTTAGGAAGTTGTAAAACTTATTTATACTTGAGTGCTCAGTGAAGTTTGGACCATGCACCAGCTAAGGTTTCGGATCTCCAAAATATCGCTAATATTAGTAGTTTCCAAGAATTGGTCGGAAAAGACCTATTTGCTGATTCAAAATCATCTTATCTGCAGGATTTCGAGAGCTGTGGATGTTTACTTTAATACCTCATGGGTTTTATCTGTAATATTCCAGTTTACTCGAATTTTTACAACGACGGCTTTCACACTATTGTCTTTCTTAAGGTCAATATACATTTTTTTTTTTCATCATTTTTTTTTGTTGTTTTTTTTTGTTTTTTGTTTTTGTTTTTTTTTTTTCATTAAAGAGAAATGATAGTGTATATATTGTGCACTTTTACTCCTGTGATGATTCCTCCATGTAGCGAGCAATTAGTCGACAATTCTCATACCAGTTGGCATGAGGTGTCGGACATCAAGACTCCCCTACAGACCTATGCTCGGGTTCCTCATCACAAGCCCGCTGACCTTTGACAATAGGTAGCCCTTTTCGATGTACCTGACTAAATTCACCTTTTTTTTTTTTTTGGATCAGAAAAAGATGGTTCATCAGGATTCGAGGTTGCTACCATATTCTCAACACAATGTCGAACCTATACCTTAGAAAATGCAGGCCAGATGTGTTGTGAAATTCAAAGCACTAATTAGCTTACAACTCACTAAAAGGAACTTAATAAAAAGAACTCACTTTGCACTACTTCCAACTAGTCATTGGGCTCTTAGATTTTATATACCTTGTGTGTTGTATATTTTTTTTATTTTAACTAAAAACTTTTTTTTTTATTTTTATAAAATTCCAATGCTTAAAAATACCCCCAAACCTACATCTAACATTGTCCTCAATGTTAAAGAAAGTTTAAAGCAGTAAGAGGACAGAGGAGAAGTACCTGATATGGGTGGGTAAATTGAAAGTTGGGGCAAAATCCCCCAAACCTGCATGTTAGTAATTTATTGATGATTTTTTTTTTAATAAAAGAAACTTACATGTTGGGTTGCCTCCCAAAGAGCGCTAAGTTTTACGTCTTCAGCCAGACAAAATGTAAATCCTCCTTTTTTCAACCATTATCTAAGAATGGTTTTGGAAGAGTCCGATGAAGAACAGTCGGCTGATGACGATCTATGCTCATAAGGGGAACAAAACTAAGAGGCGCATGCTTGACCCTTTCCTCGGAATGGGCAAGGTAAGCTTCTAAAGGGTCTTTATTATAAGTTTGTAAGAAAGTCTCCTGAACCAGACTTTCAATCATGTCAACTTCATTGATTTCTTTGTCGTCTGGTGGTTGTTTACTTATGTTGAAGACATAAAGCTCGACTTTCATATTGCCAAAAGATAACTTCAGCATCCCATTTCGACAGTTGATCACAGCATTTGTTGTGGCTAAGAAAGGTCTACCTAAAATTATAGGTGTGTGACTGTCTAGATGTATTGCAGGTTCAGTCTCAAGGATAACGAAGTCCACAGGATAGTAAAACTCATTTACCTTTACAATTACATCCTCTACAATTCCCTTAGGATACTTCACAGTCCTATCTGCTAATGACAAAGTGATGTTTGTGGGTTTTAATTCCCCCAAACCTAGTTCGGTGTAGACAGAATAGGGTAATAGGTTCACACTTGCTCCTAAGTCTAATAGGGCTCTCCGAATGATGGTTTCTCCTATTTTAATTTCAACAGTGGGGCAACCAGGGTCCTTGTATTTTGGGGCAATCTGCTGTTGAATAAGAGATGAGGCTTGTGCAGCCATCACAGCTTGCCTAGGAATTCTGGTTTTTCTTTTCACCGTGGTTAAGTCTTTTAAGAATTTTGTATAGGAGGGGATCTGTCTGATGGCATCTAGAAAGGGTAAATTTATTTGAACATTTTTAAAGACTTCCATGATTTCATCGTACTGAGATTTTTTCTTTAAGTCTTGTAGTCTACTAGGAAAGGGAGCCTTAGGTGTGTAAGTCTCTATTGGTTTCTCCTCTATTCCTTGTGTTCCCTGTTCTTGTGCCTTTTTCTGGGTGGGGTTTGGTTCATGCTTTTCTTCTTTTTCTTGCACAGAAAGTTGGACTTTGTTGTCCACTTGCTTGCCAGACCTTAAAGTGGTAATTGCCTGGACTTCATAGGTCGGATTTCCATTGATTTGATACTGACCTCTTTGATCTTGATTTTGTTGTCTACTAGGGTTAGGCACTGGTTGACTAGGTAGTTCACCTTTCTTTCTATCCCCTAGAGAGTTTGCTATTTGGCTTAGACTAACCTCAAGTTTTGCAATTGCTTGCGCATGGAATTGGTTAGTCTGGGCTTGGGCTGTATTGGTCTGTTGTTGTTGCTTGATAAAATCTTGTTGTTGTTTCATCATATTAGCCATCATGGTTTCTAATTGTGAAGGTTGCTGTGGGATAGGGGCATTATAAGGAGGTACAGATGGAACCAAAGGTTGGTTCATTTGTGGTGGACCTATCCTGGGGAAGTTGTTCTGAAAACCTGGTGGACCACCTTGATGCTGAATAGGTTCATTTTGCTTATATGAGAAATTTGGGTGGAACCTATTATCAGGGTGGTAAACTGGGCTGAACGAGTTGGGAGTGGGCTTCTTAAAGGCACTATATGAATTTAGAGCATTTGCTTGCTCAGCCTTAATGTTGGGTAAACTAGGACAACACTCCACTAGATGCTCAGAACTATTACACAAGATACATAAACTATGTGACTCGTGATCCACTTTCATGATGGGATTTAACTCTTTATATAAACTCGAGCTAGTGGAAACAGTGAAAGCATCAAACTTTTTGCTTAAGTTGTTCATTCCAGTCACCAGATTGGACATGACATTTTTGAGTTCTGGGTCTGCTTTCATTTCATAATTACCTGGTTTTCTAGACCCGAACTCATCTCTATTTATTTCCTCACCATAGCTACTCCAATTTTGGGCGTTCTCGGCTAAGTCAACAAGAAATTCATAGGCTTGATCCGGGGTTTGGTCCATGAACCTACCTTTGTGCATGGACTCGATCATGTTTCTATGTGCCGGAGGTAGTCCTTTATAAAAGAAGTGGACCAGATCAGCCTTATCAAGCCCATGGTGTGGGCATTTGACCAACAAGTCATGGAATCTTTCCCAAAGTTGGGAAAATTCCTCCTCAGATTTGCCTCTAAAAGTTCTTATGGCATCCTTAATTTTTTCAGTCTTTACCATAGGATAGAACTTAGCCATGAACTTCTTAGATAGTTGTTCCCATGATGTGATGGAATTTGAAGCAAGGGAATACAGCCATGCAGCAGCACGATCCTCTAAAGTCATGGGAAACAACCTTAATTTAATACCCTCTTCATCTAAGTTTTGGTTTCTAAACGTTTGACAGATTGTCAAAAATTTGTTCAGATGAATGTAGGGTTGTTCACTCTCGAACCCATGAAACTTGGGTAACATGTTTATTGTTGCAGCCCGAATCTCGAATTGGGCTGCATTATTGATTGGTAATACTATGCAAGTAGGGGGACTAGCAGATGCGGGTGCGAATAATTCATTCAGGGTTCTAATATGTTCACCCATTGTAGAGATCGACGGTTGGTTTATAGTTCGCAGGTTATGATGAAAAGTTCTGTCAATCTCAGGATCAAATGGGGTTAACTTATCCCTTAATGACCTTCTACCATGCATACATTTTCCACAACTTAATTAGACTCAATTTTTTTTTTTTTAAACGAAATCCTAAAAGATAAGAAGAAGGGCTAGACCAAGATGACCACAATCAACACCACACAATAATTTGACCCTATTAATTTTAGAGCTAAGTGAGGTTTAGTAGCTTCTTAAATCTAGTTGCATAGAGACTTATCAGGTTAAAAAAGTTCCTGAAATTCTCTCTAGATTAGACAGCTCCTAATCTCCCTTTCAGATTAAGCTTGAGCTTACCAGTTAAGTGATCCAGTAACCAGTGACCAGGAAAGTCCCGGGGTGTGCAGTGGTGCCAGAAGGGATACACCGATACCACAATACCCGTAACAGTTCTCACTGTTGTAAAACTTTCCTAGACATCACCAATTACTAAATCCTCACTGGAGTGGCTTTCAGCCGCTTCTTTCCAAGAGCCTAATTGAGCTCGAAAACCCTAAGGCCGACGTCTAATTTGATTTTAATTTAATTTGGCTTAGGATAAGTATGCAAGGTGGTGATTTTTGGGCTAAGGACAGGTAATGACTTCCCGACCTTATCTTTTTAATGGGTTTTGCCCTTAATTACTTTATGCAAATGCTTAATACTAAATGCAGCAAATAATCAATATTTTGTTTTTAAAATTTATGCAATGTCATTAGGTTGTACTGATTAAATGAGCAAGCAATTTTTTTTATTTTTTTTAATTTTTAATTTTTTTTTAAATTTTTTTTTTTTAGCAATAACTTGAATGTAAACTAAACACAATCCTTATGCGTCAGTCAATCTCCGAATGCCCGTTGAATAAGCTCTGGAGATTACTCCGTGAGGAGCCCCAATAGAGGTATGATCACCTCGGGGGATTGCACCCTATCAATTACTAGCAAAAATAATATTTTTTTTTATATTTTTTTTGATTTAATTAAAAATTTTTTCTTTTTAAACTTCAAATTTCGAATCTCAGAATTCAAATTTTGAATTTAGAAAATTTTTGAATTTTTGAAAATTTTTTTTATTTTATTTTTTTTTGAATTTTAAATTTCGAATTTCAAATTTCAGAATTTAATAACTACGAAATTATTAACTAGAAATTATCAAAATAAGGAAAATTAATAAAAATAAAAATAAAAACTTACTACCGGAGTACGTTCACTCCGGGCATCCAAAATTCGATTTGATCTTCGTGATCGTTCTTGCTTCTCGATTTGCCTCCCCGGCAACGGCGCCAAAATTCTGTTCGTCCTTTTTCTGTCTACCTAAAAATATGCTAGACAGATCGTTGTTAGAACCGACGAACAAAAGTTAAATTTAATTCTACTCTTACCTTCCTTACTCGAAGAATAGTAGTTGTAAGAGGTCGATCCACAGGGAGGCGATTGGAGTTGCTTAAAAATTAGAACGTTCACTCGGATTTGAAATCGATTTTTGAATGATAGAAGAAAAACATTATTTTGGGGATGTTGAATAATTCTCTAGTTGAAACTAACTAAAAGACAGGTGCTTAGATTCGAAAAGCATTTATTTAATTAATCAAAGAAGAATTTTGGCATAAATTAAAATAGACAACACTAGGAAGATTGAAGCTTAGAATATAAATTTTATATATAAAAAAAAAGTTAAATATATTGCATCAAAGAAAAATTAAAAGATTGCATAATTTGAAGAACGTAGATTGAAAACAACAGAAATTACAACTTTAGCATGAATAAAACTAAAAATCCCAAAACACTTGCTCTCAAAATAAAACTCTTAATAAAACAAAAAAGAAAACTAAAAAAAAAAAAAACAAACAGAACATGCTCTGTTTTCAAAAGAGAAAACAGAGCATTTCTCTTCTTCTTCCCCAAACCGAACTCTCCTCCCGAGCCGACTCCTTCTTCTCCCCCTGGCTCTGTTTCTTGGCCTCCACCAAGCACACCCCCACATTACTTCTCCTCCCCTCTTCTTATAGCCCCTTGGAGATGCGGTGGAGGCTGGATCAGTCGGGCAGATCGCGGAAGGGAGGCTGGAACTTGCTTCTTTGGGCCACGGATGCGGGATCGCCGGAAGGGGCGGGCTTCCTTCTTCGGGCGCTGCTGGGAGCTGAAGAGGAAGGTGGGGATGCGGGCTTCCTTCTTCGGTTGCTGGGAAGGATGCGGAATCACGAGAAAGCTGGGATCTTCCATGATCGATGGGAGGAGCGCACGGAGGGGCTGTGAGTCGGGCGTTGCTGGGATCACGGGCGAGCTGGCACGGACGCTTGGATGCGAGGGAATCGCCGCGGGATCGTCGGGATTGGAAGCGGAAGAGGGGGCTGGGGCTTCCTTCTTCGGGTGCTGATGTGGGATCACGGAAGAGGGAAGTCGTCCGGGATCTTTGCTGGGATTTGGACGCTGCTGGCACGGTGGCTGGCACGCGGTGGGAGAAGCGCGGACGGCTGGAGCGAAAATGGTGCTGGGATTTTGGGAGGTGGATCCATGGGTGCAGAGGCGGAGGCTGCCGTGGGACCACCGCTAGCATCACGGGATGGAAGTTGATGCTTGGATCTGGGAGGGAAAATGTTGGCGGCTTGATTTGGGAAGGAGCTGGGAGATACCAAGTTCCATTCAATTAGTCATATAGATAAAAAAAGAGGGTGATATGAAATTTGGCTTGTGGACGGACGGACTGAGTTCGTCACGGTTCATCTGTTCTGACTGGAGGTCTAGTGCAAGTCTTTCATGGGTCACCCAGCACCTTATAGTTATGGTATGGCCAAATTAGATTTGCCCAAAATTATTTCCCAAAAACACAAAAGAAATGGACCCGATTCGGATCTGAATCTGACTCGGACCCGACCCGATCTTCAACCGGGTCGGATCTGGGAAGGGATCCTTCTTTAGTCAAATTTGTACTTAATGTGCATTTTATCTCTAATTTATGAAAATCTGTGCCAAACCCAAATATAATATTAATCCAGTGAATTTATCATTATCGGTTAGCAATAATACTAATTTAGGTGACATATAGGTCGCACTTTTGTGCTCTCATCATATTCATCAAAATCCATTAGGGGGTCAACAAGGATCAAGATCAATTTAAGGGCAAGGCGCCAATTGAGAAGCTGGTTGAAGTTAGGAATTCACCTCAAATGCTTTCTAATGTGTTGAAATCTTATTGTTAAGTTCTCTTGCAAGAACTTCTTCATCTCCTCCTCTAGTTCTTCAACCTCATATAATCAAAAGAAGCAATGCGAATAAAATCATTAATCCAATTAGCTTTATAAAATCAATGCTCTATTTAAGAGGAGTGAAAATTGAAGTTTCAAATTTATATTTGAAGATGGAACTTGAAGTTTTCGTGATAGACTTCATGTATCAAAATCTTTATAGAGAAAGCAATGGCCAAAGTCATAATTTTGATTTAAGAGACTCATTCAGTTATGCCTTATAATGCTCTTATCTCTCCATCCAAGCACCAATTTCATTTATTACTAGTTTCCATCATTAACATCCAACAAGAACCGAATTATATTTTGGAGGTTATGCAAATCACAAGATCAAGGTAATACACTTTGAAGATATGAAATTCTAAAAGCATTGATGATTGAAAAACTCAAGGAAGAGTTCATATACAGTGGAATGTCTATGTAGGAGCGATGGACCAACCATGTTGTAACAACCCATTTTGGATTCCAATATGCTAGTCTAAATCAAAAGTCTAGTCAAATAGTATTTATTAGTTATTAGTAGCTAGTGTTTGTTATTCTTAAATTATGTTTTCATAAATGTTGAAAAAGTCTTTGTTTTTGTAAGTTTCATGAAATATAGCTCATGCATGGTGTTCATTAGAGGTTGTAGAAGTATTTTATCGTTGTAAGCATTAATGCATTGGAATATGTATGGTCTTCTAGTGTCTATATAAATACATATCTTGTAGGGTTGGTGGAGTGCACTTGTTATCACCCTTCTTCTACTTGCTTCTCTTCTCTCTCGATTTCTTTCTCCTCTTTTGCTTGGCCTTACTATTTCTGGTGTTAAGGGGTCCACCTGGAATACCCATACCAAGTAAAATGGACATAAGGTGTTTTGACCGGGCATAGCCGATTCCAAGTCAATCCCTGACTTGCAAGGTGTTTGATTGGAATAACTCTCTATTTCAGGTGTTATGCTCCTACTAGACCGCTCCTTAAGGTTCTGAACTTAAGTTAATTTCATCTTCCTCTCCATAAGAAAAACACTAAGGAAAGATGAGCTCACATGCTCACTCTAAGCACATCAGATAGACAACTAACTGTTCATGGTATTTAGGTTTTAATCTAGAAGTTAACCTGGAAATGAACATACGCTCATGTCTGATCTATGCAGTAACTTCGAGGGATCAAGGGACGTAACTATGTTTTTTATGCAACAGCTACTAAGGAATTTCTCTAGTGTCAGCTTTAAAAGCTGGCTAATTTGAAATACAAATTCAATCCTTATTCCCTATGTTCTCCATGTGCATACCTCAGTTAGAGCACATATTTAATATAACTCTCTAGACTACCTTTAGTTTTGAACTATCAAGGAAAATGAAAAAAAATGAATGATGTGTTGCAGACTTCTTCACTACGAACCATTCCACATTATTGATGTGCTATTCAAAGTATACGAATGTCAGATATGATTTCAATTTTAACTCCTTGTTGCATTCTTGTTTTCTATCAGTTCTATTATTTTGTTAATTTGATTTTTCTCATTTCATTCTTTAGTTTTCCCTCTATTATAGGGGAGATGCCTGATTCCCACATCAGTGTGGTATCCCTATCATGGATGGAAAAGGGTTGAGGAGAGAGTCAAGGAAGGGGAGAAGCTGATGGGATCTGGGAATGCTATGGATCCTACCAACCCAAGAATTTTAGGATATTGGACTTTGATGCAAAAATAAAATTGTTCTCCCAAGTGCAGGAGAATCGCACAAGTAGTAAATTCTCGGGAGTCCGAGGTCGAATCCTCGGGAAACGAAATATATATGAGATTATTTAATATAATTTTAGATTAATTAATTCAATAAATTTGTGGATTAAAATTATGTTTTGATTTTCAGAAATTAAAATCGGAGAACAATATAGCAATAAACAAAGTTTAATAAAATAAAGATGGTAGGGATCTGGAATCCCCTTTGACGATATTGCATCCAAGAAATAAACTCTATGGTTCTTGATTAAAAATGAATGGTAGGATAGATCTAATCATGGTATATGTTTCATGAACATATGAACTCAATTTCTAAGCATTCGTCGTGCTTTCTACATCTATGACGAATCAAATACTAAAGCAATCCATATATCAATAATCATAATCCATTAAAGAGCTATCTACGAAATAACTATGCATGGATCAAAAACATATCAGTAAATATAATTCATTCAAGGCAAAAGTTTAGAGTTTACTTCAAAGAGCAATACATCAAAGGTTCCTCCATCTCCCTTCCTAAGAAATCAGCCACTCATTTTAAAAATGAGTCCCCCTTTCATTCTCCCCTTTTCCTTTCTTTCTTTTCTTTTCGGAAACAGGGGAGGCCCTGTTTCCCTTTCTTTTTTTTTTCTTTTGACAGAGGGCCTCCTCTATTTTTCGAATGAGGGATTGAGGCTCTGTTCTTTTTTTTACAAATCCCTTCCCCTCCGGCCGAGAAGAGAGCTCCTTATATCTCCCAGTGGACCCCCTGATCACACGGGATGCTCCTCTCGTGTTGGCTGCCGAGTATCCCGGACGCGGAGAGGCTCAACCAAGATTGGAGAGGTAGAAGAAGCGGGCGGACGCATGTGACACGGGCTCGGCTGAAGCACGGATGGACGCGTGGACTGCGAGGAAGATGCTGGGGCTGGATCATTAGGGATCCGAGAGGAGCTGGAACGTGGAAGCTTTGGAATGCATCACAGGATTTGCTGTGAACGCGGACAAGATCTGATCGCGAACGGAAGGATGAACGCGTGGATCCGGAAGAATCGGATGCGGGAAGGCTTCACGGACGTGGCTGGAAGGCTGATCGCATGAGGCCGCTAAGATGCTCTGTGAACGTGTGGGATCTGGTAGAAGGGCCTTGGATGCATGGGAGAAAGATCCGGGAGCGTGTGATCTTGCTGTGACGCTGGAATGGAGATGCTCGGGATCGGAAGGAGGTTTGGAGCTGGGATCACGGTTGCTGGGAACTCGGGGGAGCTGGTTCACGGACGTGGCATGCTGGGAAGCGCGGACGAAATCTGATCACGAACAGAAGGAGGTTTGGAGCTGGGATGCGGACTCGGATGAACGTGGCATGCTGGGACGCGCTGTGAACTGGGAGAACCTGGATCGTTGGAGATTCGAGAGGAGCTGGGATGCGTGGACTGCGAGGAAGACGGAAGAGCTGGGACGCGTATGCTGAGATCACGGACGCGGGATGTCTAGGAGAGGCTGGATCGCGGTGGATTTTGCACGCGGACGGTCGGAAGGAGCGTGGACGCGGAAGACTGGGATGCACGCGTGGACTCGTGAGGATCTGGATGGCATGCGGAGATGCTCGCAGATGATGGCTGCACGCGGACGCTGAGATTCGTATGCTCTATTTTGGGAAGAAACAAGGGAAGAGGCAGACATGGCTGGGAGATGTTTCATGGGATGCTGAATGGCTGGGCTTCATCGTTGGAGCTGGGAGAAAGGCTGATCGCGGCATGATTCGATCACGGATCATAAGACGCGGACGGGTCTTGAGAGGGTTGATGCGGCTCACGGACGCGGCAAGGATGCTGAGGTGCTTGCGAACGGCTGAATCTGGGCTCTGTTCTGCAGCTGGGAAGAGATGAATTTATATAATAATAAAAATTATAATAAGTGCTAAGGATAAAATATTTAATCATGTAAATGTTAACACCTATTATTTATCATTATTTTGCTAGCATTAGGCTAAGTTAATTGGTACTTAGATCGCACTTTTGTGCTCTCATCACACCCCCCAACTAGCTTATTGCTAGTCTCTAGCAATTAACGAGCAAATAATAAAATGAGAGTGCAAAAGGTGTGGTCTAACCTATGATGTTTTATTAGAATTAATTGCATAAAATTAAGATAAATACTCACTTTCGTAGGAATCACGATTGCACTTAGCACGTGCAACAAGCCGTTAAACCTCTACGTTACCCTAGTGGACGAGTGTTGTCTCGTGAGGGTTTTCAGGGATATTACCCACAAACATTATGAATTATAAGACATGAGATTCTAATAGAAATATGAAATAAATCTTAAGCTAATACACATGTAATTAATTGATATATATTTTCAAGCATGGCAACTGTCAAAGCAAGGAAATATAAAAGTGTAGTGTGCATCAAATCGCATGACTTTCTTAGAGTACTAATACCTCCACCACAACAGGGCACCGCCTGAGTTTTAGGTGCACTACTCAAGTTCAAAAGTATTTTCTACAATTTATTAGAACCTGATCCATCAAATTTTCAGAATATCACATGTTGTCTAAATTTGTCAAGAATGGTTCGCATGTAAAGATAGAGCTATCAATCTCAACTAAACAACCCGGGTACACAGAGGTCCAATACAATGGAGTCAAACCAGCCATTACCACATGTCACTAGGTTCAGCCTAACCAACTCATTCATGCTTATTTTTATTTCATTTTTTTTTCTTTCAATACACATGACAACTACAGCTATCCAACCCCATTAGGCTCTAGTAAGGTCCATGTAGCGAGCTTTCAGTCAATGACCCCCGATCCAGTTGGCTCAAGACATTAGGTGAAACACCCCTCGGACTTAATTACTCGAACCAGACTACGCCACGAGGCCAGACTTGTCATCATAAGTATTATTTTTTTTTTAAATAATAATTATGCAAGAAAAGAAATGGTAGACTGAACCATATAAATATTTTTATTATATATGTGACTGCATCGTGACTATAGGTCAACCAATGTCGGATCATAAGGCACCTAAGTAATCTAGTCAGGATATTCAACCTCTATCTTTATGTGAAAACCAAATCCTGAACCTTATGGTACGAACAAGGATACTCATACTTCTTTTATGGATAAGGCTAACAAAAATGCAGTTAACAAATATGAACTCCTGAGGCCTTCCTATTGTCATTAAGTACACGTGTGGGGATCTAATAATAGGTCTCTGATTAGTCATAGTATGCATGTGTTCCTTGCCTTAATAGTTGCACACACTCAATATGAAAATACATGTGCATTTGCTCAGAAAAGAAAGTAATAGAATAAATCAAATGCAAACAAGTTTTTTTTTTTTTTTGATCAAAATATTTCCCTCCCCCCAACTTAAACATTGCATTGTCCTCAATGTAAAAAAATGCAAGAAAATTATATATGAGAGACAATAGAGAAAATAATAGAGAGAAGAAGAATACCTTGAGCTGTTGATTTCCAGAAAAGAAGACCTACAAAATAAGAAGAAAACTAGAAATAAAAGAAAAAAAATTTAATTCTAATATACACATACCTTGGCCGTCATGCTCAGTCATAAGAAGGCTCCTCCAAGGGAAAGGAGTCCTCTTCATCTGCAAAATTCTCAAGAAAAGGTTTTAATCTTTGTCCATTTACCCTAAAAATTGTGCCATCCTGTGGATTTTCAATTTCAACTGCCCCTTGTGGAAAAACAGTTTTTACAATGAAAGGACCTGTCCATCTTGATCGTAACTTTTCAGAAAACAGATGTAAGCGGGAGTCATAACAAAGAACTTTTTGTGCAGGTTCAAAAGATTTTCTTAGAATTAATTTATCATGCCTAATTTTCATTCGTTCTTTACAAAGTCTAGCATTGTCATACGCATCCCGTCGAATTTCATTCAACTCACTTAGTTGTATTTTTCTGGCTAAACCAGCATCTGACAGTTCAAAGTTTAATTTTCTAATGGCCCAATACGATTTATGCTCTATTTCAACAGGTAGTTGACATGCTTTTCCATAGACTAGCCGATACGGGGACATACCAAGAATAGTTTTATAAGCAGTACGGTAAGCCCACAATGCGTCAGAAAGTTTTAAAGACCAGTCTTTGCGTGATGGATTCACCGTTTTCTCTAAAATTTGTTTAATCTCCCGATTGGCTAACTCTACTTGGCCACTAGTCTGCGGGTGATAAGGAGTTGCAATTCTATGGATGATACCGTACTTTCGTAACAGAATCTCAAAAGGTTTATTACAGAAATGTTTTCCCCCATCACTAATTATAACCTTCGGCATCCCAAACCTAGAAAATATGTTTTCTTTAAGAAATTTTAAAACTAGTTTGTGGTCATTTGTTCGACAAGATACAGCTTCCACCCATTTGGACACATACTCAACACCAACCAAAATGTACTCATATCCAAAAGACGGTGGGAATGGGCCCATGAAATCAATGCCCCACATGTCAAAAATTTCAATAGCAGTAATGGGCTGAAGAGGCATCATTTGCCTACGAGTTAGACTTCCAACACGTTGACATGGGTCACATGTCCTACAGAACTCGTGGGCATCTTTAAATAGTGTAGGCCAATAAAAACCACATTGTAACACCTTAGCTGCTGTTTTCTTAGATGCAAAGTGTCCTCCGCAAGCACTGGCATCACAAAAAGAGAGTACACTTTGTATCTCATGATCCGGAATGCATCTTCTAAAGATTTGATCATTGCAATACTTGAATAAATAGGGGGCATCATAATAATAACTTCTTACTTCATGTAAGAAATTATTCTTATCATTCGATCCCCAATGCTCCGGCATCCGGTTCGTGACAAGAAAGTTTACAATATCAGCATACCATGGCATAGTAGAAAGTGCAAACAATTGCTCTTCAGGGAATGAGTCCTTGATGGGCAACTGTGGCACCGAATCATTAAAAACTAGCCGTGATAAATGGTCAGCAACTATATTTTGTACTCCCTTTTTATCTTTGATAGTGATGTCAAATTCTTGGAGTAGAAGTATCCATTGTATTAAGCGTGGTTTGGCATCTTTCTTATCCAATAAATATTTTAGCGCTGCATGATCTGTAAAGATAACAATAGGAGCACTAAGGATATAAGAGCGAAATTTGTCTAATGCAAATACTACTACAAGCAATTCCTTCTCGGTGGTGGTGTAATTCATTTGAGCATCATTTAAGATTTTGCTTGCATAGTAGATGACATATGGCTTATTATCCTTGCGTTGTCCTAGGACAGCTCCTAAAGCATAGTCACTAGCATCGCACATGATCTTAAAAGGTAATGACCAATCAGGTGGTCGCACGATGGGTGCAGTGCTAAGCATAGCCTTCAATTTTTCGAATGCCTCTTGACATGTTTCAGTCCAATTGAACGGTGTATCAAGGGATAGGAGGTTACATAATGGTCGGGCTATGACACTAAAGTCCTTGATGAACCTCCTATAAAATTCTGCGTGACCCAAAAATGATCTAACATCTCTAACCGTTTTGGGTGCAGGTAGCTTGGCGATTAAGTCAATCTTGGCTCTATCAACTTCCATGCCCTTCGATGAAACAATATGACCTAGGAACTGAACGTCTTTAGTATAGGTAAACAACCCAGTGATCATGAAGAAAGTAAAGAAGTTGAATGGGTTGAAACCATTGCGGAAGAATATTTGTTAAAAGAAACATTTACTGAATCGGCCGACAATGGTTTAATAGATTGGTGTTCTGAAGGTACTGCTAATGACGTGGTCCCACCTGGTTTAGATAATTCGGATGTTATGATGGTCAATGGGTGGAGACCACGAATAGAGGAATTTGAACAGTTGCCACCTCGAAAAGCAAAGATAGTACCATCCCATGAACAAACACCTTAGCTCGAGTTGAAACCTTTACCGAAGGAACTCAAGTATGCCTTTCTTGGATCCGATGACACATTTCCTATAATCATCTCATCTGATCTGGATCATGCCCAAGAAAGAAAATTACTTGGTGTTCTAAAGAATCATAAGGGAGCTTTAGGATGGTCTATTGCCGACTTGAAGGGGATTAGCCCTTTAATTTGCACGCACCGGATATATTTGGAGGACAATGCCAAAACCACAAGGCAAATGCAACGCAGGTTGAATCCTACGATGAGAGATGTGGTTAAAGCAGAAGTCCTCAAGTTACTTGACGTGGGTATTATTTACCCAATTTCCGATAGCAAGTGGGTGAGTCCTACTCAAGTCGTGCCCAAGAAAGCAGGTCTGACGGTAGTCAAAAATGATCAGGGTGAACTAGTTCCAACTCGTGTTCCGACGAGTTGGCGCATGTGTGTTGACTACCGAAAATTGAATTTGGTCACTAGGAAGGATCACTTTTCCCTACCCTTCCTAGACCAAGTTTTGGAAAGAGATGCAGGACACAAATTCTATAGTTTTCTCAATGGCTATTCCGGGTACTACCAAATCGAAATTTCACCTGAGGATCAAGAGAAGACTACCTTCACTTGTCTTTTTGGCACATTCGCTTTCCGTCGGATGCCATTCGGGTTGTGTAATGCACCTGCAACATTCCAAAGGTGTATGCTCAACATTTTTGAAGAAATGAACGAGAAATTTTTAGAAGTGTTTATGGATGATTTCTCTATTTTTGGCGATTCAAAAATAAAATTGTTCTTCCAATTTAGTATCAGATTCTTTTCCATGCATCGAGCTAAGACTGCTTGTAAATGTAATAAACAATCATCAAAAGAATCGCCAAAAATAGAGAAATCATCCATAAACACTTCTAAAAATTTCTCATTCATTTCTTCAAAAATACTGAGCATACACCTTTGGAATGTTGCAGGTGCATTACACAACCCGAATGGCATCCGACGGAAAGCGAATGTGCCAAAAGGACAAGTGAAGGTAGTCTTCTCTTGATCCTCAGGTGAAATTTCGATTTGGTAGTACCCGGAATAGCCATCGAGAAAATAATAAAATTTGTGTCCTGCAACTCTTTCCAAAACTTGGTCTAGGAAGGGTAGGGGAAAGTGATCCTTCCTAGTGACCAAATTCAATTTTCAGTAGTCAACACACATGCGCCAACTCGTCGGAACACGAGTTGGAACTAGTTCACCCTGATCATTTTTGACTACCGTCAGACCTGCTTTCTTGGGCACGACTTGAGTAGGACTCACCCACTTGCTATCGGAAATTGGGTAAATAATACCCACGTCAAGCAACTTGAGGACTTCTACTTTAACCACATCTCTCATCGTAGGATACAACCTACGTTGCATTTGCCTTGTGGTTTTGGCATTGTCCTCCAAATATATCCGGTGCGTGCAAATTAAAGGGCTAATCCCCTTCAAGTCGGCAATAGACCATCCTAAAGCTCCCTTATGATTCTTTAGAACACCAAGTAATTTTTTTTCTTGGGCATGATCCAGATCAGATGAGATGATTATAGGAAATGTGTCCTCGGATCCAAGAAAGGCATACTTGAGTTCCTTCGGTAAAGGTTTCAACTCGAGCTTAGGTGTTTGTTCATGGGATGGTACTATCTTTGCTTTTCGAGGTGGCAACTGTTCAAATTTCTCTATTCGCGGTCTCCACCCATTGACCATCATAACATCCGAATTATCTAAACCAGGTGGGACCACGTCATTAGCAGTACCTTCAGAACACCAATCTATTAAACCATTGTCGGCCGATTCAGTAAATGTTTCTTTTAACAAATATTCTTCCGCAATGGTTTCAACCCATTCAACTTCTTTACTTTCTTCATGATCACTGGGTTATTTACCTATACTAAAGACGTTCAGTTCCAAGGTCATATTGCCAAAAGAAAGCTTCATGACACCATTCCTACAATTGATCAATGCATTAGAAGTTGCAAGGAATGGACGTCCTAAGATGACCGGAATCTGAGATGGTGAATTGGAAGCCAGATGTGTGTCCAGTACGATAAAATCAACAGGAAAATAGAACTTGTCTACTTGGACCAACACATCTTCGATAATCCCTCTAGGAACCTTCACTGACCTGTCAGCTAATTGTAAGGTCACAGTTGTTGGCTTCAACTCACCCAAACCGAGTTGCTCATATACCGTATATGGCAACAAGTTCACACTCGCTCCTAAATCTAGCAATGCTCGCTCAATCCTAAAATTGCCAATGATGCACGAGATAGTTGGGCAACCTGGATCCTTATATTTAGGAAGAATGTTATGCTGTAAAATTGCACTCACATTTTCAGCCAGAAATGCCTTTTTTTTGACATTTAAACGATGCTTGACAGTGCACAAATCTTTTAAAAATTTTGCATATGAAGGCACTTGTTTGATTGCATCAAGAAGAGGTACATTGATTTTTTACTTGCTTAAAAAGCTCAAGAATTTCAGAGTTTGGTTCAAGCTTTTGCAAGGGCTTTAATCTTTGTGGAAATGGTGCAGGAAAAGGACATTCAATTTTTTCAGTAGATGTTGGTGCTTCAGTTTCTTCATTATCCTTTTCTTTTATCTTGGGAGGGTCAGAATCAGGTATGACTTGTGTTTGTTCTGGGACTAGTCGGTCAATAATCTTTCCACTTCGCAAAGTTATTATACTCTTTGCTTGCTCTTTATGCGAAGTTGAAGATGATGCATTACTACCGCCATAGACTTGAGGATTAGGTTGTGGTTGAGCTGGTAGCTTACCTTTCTCTTGAGCACTTAAAACAGTGGTCAGCGTTGTCAGTTGATTTCTTAATTCATCATTGATTTTAGCTTGACCTTGCATGAAAGATTGCAAAGTTTCTTCGAGACTGGATTTTTGAGGGGGTGCGTGTGCATAATGTGGTTGCGGAGGTGGAGGAGTTGGGTTATATACTTGTTGAGGTTGGTCATTCCTCCACCTGAGATTTGGATGGTTCTTCCATCCAGGGTTGTAAGTACCCGAAAAAGGATTATTGAAAGATTTTTGATAGGTATTCATAACATTGGCCTGATCGTGCAAGACTTCCTTGAATGCGGGTATTGTGGGGCAATCAGTGATGAGATGGCCAGGCATCTCGCAAATCCTACAACACTCGCTGTTATGTTCTACGGTCTTGACGGGTTCAATCCTTTTAAGTTCAATTTCCTCTACCTTCCTAGTAAGCGCTGCCATTTTAGCCTGAATATCATCCTGAGTACTAAGGTTGTAAAGGCCCCCGTGTGGAATGCTAGTAGGCTTAGGCAAAGGTTTATTCACTCTATCCCCTGTATCCCATAATTGTGCAGTCTCGAGTCTAAATAGTCCCATGCCTCATCAGGTTGCTTTTCCAGAAATAGACCATTGCACATAGTCTCTATAAATTGTTTCAACTGTGGAGACAACCCTTCGTAAAAGAAACTAATGGTTCTCCATGTTTCAAACCCATGATGAGGACAAGAGAGAAGCAAATCTTTAAATCTCTCCCAGCATTCATAAAATGTTTCATGGTCTTTTTGTTGGAAATTACTAATGTGCCTTTTCAAAAAGTTAGTCCTTTGTGCGGGAAAGAATTTTTTCAAGAATTCTCTTTACATATCATGCCATGTTCCTAGCGATCTAGGTCTCAAGGAGTTCAGCCATGTTTTGGCTTTAT
The DNA here is from genome assembly GCF_009389715.1 of Phoenix dactylifera. Taxonomy (NCBI): domain Eukaryota; kingdom Viridiplantae; phylum Streptophyta; class Magnoliopsida; order Arecales; family Arecaceae; genus Phoenix; species Phoenix dactylifera. The sequence goes on along the minus strand of NW_024068343.1, from coordinate 84,842 downwards.
TCTTTAAGAAAAAAGGAAACAAGGTCAATTTAAGGACGTCTTCCGATACATTTGGCACTCTAAATGTGATGCTAATTTCTTCAAAATCCTTAAGATGAAGATAAAGGTTCTCGGATTCCATCCCATGATACTTGGGCAGCAATTGAATTACTCCTGGTTTGATTTCAAAGTGTCCTACATTTTCAGGAATAATCATGCATGAAGGTTGACTAGTCCTAGTGGGATGTAAGTATTGTCGAAGTGTCATAACTGGGGGTCTACCTTCATCACCATGGTGACTTCCTACATCATCAGGAAAATTTGCCATCTCACAAGGTGTGAGATACTGCGAAGGAATTTCAAGGATGTGTCCTAAGGGATGATCTAAAGTTGTACGACTTAATCGACCGGTGTCATCCCTATTCCAACCTAGCATACAAAATTTAATTAATTTTTTTATGTTTTTTTAAAAAAAATAAATATAAATATAAGTACCAACTAAAGATACCCTAAAACTACACCCTAAAATAAAAATCTATTCACAATCAAACATGCAACTAAACATTACACCTCAATTTCTAATGTTTTTCTTAAATTTCTAGACAGCTCCTAACTGGTTTGAAGAGGGCACCTAAGCCTCCAATCCGGTCTAATGAACCGAGTTGACCAGGTAAGCTTCCAGGTAAGTGGAGGGGTCACGGTGCGTTCGCAAAGGTCCCACTTAAAACCCACTTGCCTCGAACAGATGAACTGTCTCCCTTATAGGGACAAAGCTTGCCTAGACATCAACTAAGCCACAGAGCAAAATTGGTGCAACTTTCGGTGGTCTTCGTCCTATTCAGCTCGAATGTCCTTAGGGGCAAACGTCTAGTTGATTTTAATTAAGCTTAGGATATTTATGCAATGGGGTGATTTTTGGGCTAAGGACGAGTGATGAAATTCCGACCTTATCTTTTTAAATGGGTTCAGCCCTTAGAATATTTTATGTTGATGCCTTATACTATATGCAACAATCAATAGATTTTTTTTTTTAATGTTTTATGACATGACATTAAATTTCATTGAATAGGTGATCAAGCAAATTATTTATTTTTTTTAAAAAAATTTTATGAGTTGAAGTTTGAAATTTGAAATTTTAGGTTTTTCCTCTCTTTTCTTAAAGTTTTTTTTTCTTAAATTTTCAATTAGCAACAAGGGTTAATGAGATATGATAACAATAAAATTCTGATTCTAAAACAATTATATACAGAAAATTCAAAACAGAAAGCAGCAAGGTTTCGTATTAATATAATGGTCTTAAAAGTTTCAGAATGTCAATCAGACCGTTCCGATGAAAGAAACACAGGTCCTGCACCTGACGCCCAAATTTGAGTTCAATCAGACGGTTAATTTCTTTGATATCAGAGTTTGATGCAGACTGTGCAGGGAATAAAAAAACAGCAGTAAAGATTTTTTTTGTTTTTCGAAAGAAAAAGACTAACTACTAAAGTATTAATTAAATCTAAAATTATACTAATAAATAAGCCGATCCCCGGCAACGGCGCCAAAAACTTGATGCAAAAATAAAATTGTTCTCCCAAGTGCAGGAGAATCGCACAAGTAGTAAATTCTCGGGAGTCCGAGGTCGAATCCTCAGGGAACGAAATATATATGAGATTATTTAATATAATTTTAGATTAATTAATTCAATAAATTTGTGGATTAAAATTATGTTTTTATTTTCAAAAATTAAAATCGGAGAACAATATAGCAATAAACAAAGTTTAATAAAATAAAGATGGTAGGGATCTGGAATCCCCCTTGACGATATTGCATTCAAGAAATAAACTCTATGGTTCTTGATTAAAAATGAATGGTAGGATAGATCTAATCATGGTATATGTTTCATGAACATATGAACTCAATTTTTAAGCATTCGTCGTGCTTTCTACGTCTACGACGAATCAAATACTAAAGCAATCCATATATCAATAATCATAATCCATTAAAGAGCTATCTACGAAATAACTATGCATGGATCAAAAACATATCAGTAAATACAATTCATTCACGGCAAAAGTTTAGAGTTTACTTCAAAGAGCAATACATCAAAGGTTCCTCCATCTCCCTTCCTAAGAAATCAGCCACTCATTTTAAAAATGAGTCCCCCTTTCATTCTCCCCTTTTCCTTTCTTTCTTTTCTTTTCGGAAACAGGGGAGGCCCTGTTTCCCTTTCTTTTTTTTTTCCTTTTGACAGAGGGCCTCCTCTGTTTTTCGAATGAGGGATTGAGGCTCTGTTCTTTTTTTTACAAATCCCTTCCCCTCCAGCCGAGAAGAGAGCTCCTTATATCTCCCAGTGGACCCCCTGATCACACGGGATGCTCCTCTCGTGTTGGCTGCCGAGTATCCCGGACGCGGAGAGGCTCAACCAAGATTGGAGAGGCAGAAGAAGCGGGCGGACGCATGTGACACGGGCTCGGCTGAAGCACGGATGGACGCGTGGACTGCGAGGAAGATGCTGGGGCTGGATCGTTAGGGATCCGAGAGGAGCTGGAATGTGGAAGCTTTGGAATGCATCACGGGATTTGCTGTGAACGCGGACGAGATCTAATCGTGAATGGAAGGATGAACGCGTGGATCCGGAAGAATCGGATGCGGGAAGGCTTCACGGACGTGGCTGGAAGGCTGATCGCATGAGGCCGCTAAGATGCTCTGTGAACGTGTGGGATCTGGTAGAAGGGCCTTGGATGCATGGGAGAAAGATCCGGGAGCGTGTGATCTTGCTGTGACGCTGGAATGGAGATGCTCGGGATCGGAAGGAGGTTTGGAGCTGGGATCACGGTTGCTGGGAACTCGGGGGAGCTGGTTCACGGACGTGGCATGTTAGGAAGCGCGGACGAAATCTGATCGCGAACGGAAGGAGGTTTGGAGCTGGGATGCGGACTCGGACAAACGTGGCATGCTGGGACGCGCTGTGAACTGGGAGAACCTGGATCGTTGGAGATTCAAGAGGAGCTAGGATGCGTGGACTGCGAGGAAGACGGAAGAGCTGGGATGCGTACGCTGAGATCACGGACGCGGGATGTCTGGGAGAGGCTGGATCGCGGTGGATTTTGCACGCGGACGGCCGGAAGGAGCGTGGACGCGGAAGACTGGGATGCACGCGTGGACTTGTGAGGATCTGGATGGCATGCGGAGATGCTCGCAGATGATGGCTGCACGCGGACGCTGAGATTCGTATGCTCTATTTTGGGAAGAAACAAGGAAAGAGGCAGACATGGCTGGGAGATGTTTCATGGGATGCTGAATGGCTGGGCTTCATCGTTGGAGCTGGGAGAAAGGCTGATCACGGCATGATTCGATCACGGATCGTAAGACGCAGACGGGTCTTGAGAGGGTTGATGCGGCTCACGGACGCGGCAAGGATGCTGAGGTGCTTGCGAACGGCTGAATTTGGGCTCTGTTCTGCAGCTGGGAAGAGATGAATTTATATAATGATAAAAATTATAATAAGTGCTAAGGATAAAATATTTAATCATGTAAATGTTAACACCTATTATTTATCATTATTTTGCTAGCATTAGGCTAAGTTAATTGGTACTTAGATCGCACTTTTGTGCTCTCATCTGACTTCCTATGAAATGGTCTGTGAGATACGGGGCTGAAGTCGGCAGCCCCAGCCGACTTCAACCCCATTCCCCTTTTGGAAAGGGCCAGAGCAGGGGATCGCAGACGCGATCCCCTCCGGCTTCTTCGGGTGCAGCGAGGGCGGGGCGCCGCGGGCGTTACGCGGCAGCCCCACGGTCGTTCCGCGGCCACACGAGCGGCCGTTGATTTCGCCCCACCGCCGCAATTTTTGCGGTGGAGAGCCGTTGAAATAGGGTTATAAAACCCCCCTTTCCTCCTCCCTTGGATCCTCCACCGAGCACCTTCTCTCCTCCCCCCTCTCTTCCCTACTTCTCCTTCTTCTCCGGTGACCGCGTGCGCCCCTTCAATCGAGTTCAGCCACCCCGGGAGCCAAGCTCCTTTGATTTTCTTATTTCCTTATTTTTTCGATCTAGTTTGGCTGTTAGAAACCCCACCGCTGTCGCCGCTGCTAGCTGCCAGATCAAGCCACCTACGACCGGAATCCGCCGCCTCCGTCGACTGCCGGTAAGCCCCTTCTTTTTCAATTTTTTTCGTTGCTAAACATCCTCGAGTTCTTCCCTTTGTTTTGGCCCCAAACCGAGACCATGCTCGGTTGTCTTCATGCTTGTAGCCGCAGTGACCGCCGGCCACCACTGTGGTCGGCTGGCCGTCGACCGGGCGACGGCCCCCGGCCGCCTAGGCTGGCCACCCAGGCCGACCACCCTGCCTATCCCACTTCCTCTCCTGTTCTCCCATCTTCCATCTCCATGGGGAGCTCAGTAGGGAAGAAGGCCTATGTGGGCCAAACTGGGCCAAGCTTGGGCCCAGTTCACTGTTGGCCCAACTTGGGCCCAGTTGAAACCCGAACCCAAAATCTGGAATCCGAACTCGAAACCCGGAAACTCGGAAACCCAGAAATCCAAATCCGAAATCCGAAATCCAAAATCCGAAACCCAAAATCCGAAACCCAGTAGTATTATTTTTGATCTGAAATTAACAAAAAAATTAATTAAATATAACAGGTGAACCCGATCTGCCTACCTGAAGTAGGAGTTAAGCGAGAAGAGGCAAGTAACTTAATGCTTCAAAGTGCATTTTTCAAATTATTTAGTAAAATAACTATCAATGGATTAAATTTTGAAATATGATTTGCATTTAGTAAAATGGGTCTGGCATGTTTAAATTTCATCTGAAAATTTTGTTATATGCTCTAAAATCCGTAAACTATGACTAGGTAATTTATGAAATCTGTTTATATATATATATATATATATATATATATGCATTTTCAGCATGGCTATGATCTGTTCTGTTCTGTTTTGGCCCCGCCAATGAGGATTATACGTTGGACCTGTCGACTTGTAATTTGTGAGGAACCGATTTCGACACCGCGCCACCGGTAATTAGAATAGTGGTTTCTGGACACCGTTGCCACCGGTGACTAACAATAGTAGTTTCTGGTACTCTATGCAACCATGCCACTGGGTTACGTGGCTGTAGCCTATTATGTTGAGAATCTGGTATCAGAGTTTTTGAAAAAATAATAATAAGTTTTGAAAACAGTAAAACGAAATTATTTATGATTTATTTCATACATTATCCTGTATTTTGATTTGATATGCTCTGACCCCACTTTGGGGTATTTGTTGCTTACTGGGCTAGTGTAGCTCATTATTTTATTTTCTCTATTTTTCAGATCCAGAGGCTTGATCGCACGGGATTGGGGAGTGCGTTAGATTTTCCGACGATTTCTTCAGTTATCGGTCCTTTAGTTAGATTAGCTTGGACACTTGAATTATGCTGGCATATGCTATTTTGAAGACTGCTTTTGACCAACTTAAATATTTATGTCATCTTTAAACATATGTAATTTCTTCGATAAAATCAGCTGCCTTGCACACCTGTGTGGCCCGCCGTGCGGGCGTGCGGCATCTGCCGCGTTCCGGGCTCGGGGCGTGACAGATTTAGTGGTATCAAAGCTCAGGTTTTAGATTCCTAGGGATTGTGTTTGAAATAGTCAGACGGAGCTTAAGTTTTAGGATCTTTAGAATTCATCGAAAAGTTTAAGAGATGGGTAGACATTAGGCCATTAGACGAAGGTATTTATTTGCTTTTGTTATTGATAAATTTGTGTTATTGTATCAGAATTTTGAAATGCTAAAATTAGAATGCAACCTAATTATGGTCGTAACTGAAGTGTGAATAAGCTATTCGAAGAGTTTTCTTGGTAGAGCCATTTGTATTTCAAGTTATGATGAATTAGATTTTGACTAAATTAAGTGAAGGAATATTAATCATGGGATATTATTGTGCAATGTAATTATTTTGGAAGTTTAACTTGATATCATGCACTGTGGATATTGCTTCTAGTAGAAGTTAATTATTTTGGTGGTAAATTAAGGTTCATTTATAAAAAGATGTTTAAAGCTTGGACCAGAAAATATTCTTCGAGGATGGAAATCTGTATGTGGATCATATACGAAACTCTTGTGTAGATAGAAAACATATTTGGGATGCAATTCTAGAATTTTTCTTTGGCTTTACCTAGAATTTGAAATTTTAGATCTTTTCAAATTACAATGCAGATTGATATTTTAATTGGAAGTGATTTAGTAAATTATAAGAATATTGGTTGTTTGAATTATTTTAAGCTGGTCAGCGATATTAACTTTGTGATTTGGAAATAGTTTCTAATGGTTTTCCTTATTAAGGAGAATTTCAATTGTCAAAGAAAAGAATAGTATTTTTGATTTTGACTGATATGGATATCATAGTGTCATTAGTGTAGGTACTTCTATCTATTATGCAAAAAAAAAAATTGTTGGAAAGTATAGTATTTTGATTTTGATCGATATGGATATCATTGTGTTATTAGTAAATTCTCTAAGTCCAGTAGATTTACAAGATCTCGAAATGTTTGAAGTATTATAAATAAAAATATTTTACTTATTTGAGGAGTTGATCTCAATGTAAAAACATAGAGCATATATCTTAGTAGAATTTCTTGTAAATCTTTAAACCAAATTATTAGATTCTTGTGAGTTAAATATTTATAAATCAAGGCCATAAGTTGATTATGGATTTTGTATCATCATATGTGAAATGCAAGTGGGATTTCATGAGAGGCCCAAATAATTTTAGCCTAAAAGAAAAGATTCGGGATGATTAAGTAGGCTCCTGAGTAAGTTAATCTAGAATCTTTTAATTATCGAAGCTTAGAATAAATATCAACTTGTATAATGGAATTGTCAAAGGAAACTAGAATTGGCTTAGTTCAAATTTGGATCTAGAATATGATTACTTGATCATATGATGGTACAAATACGGCAACTATCTCAAGGGTTAATCATGACCTAGTGTACTTGGAAAGCAAGGATAAAATTTTGCTTGGATATTATAAAAAAAAATGTTGATGATCTAGGATCATTAAGAAATTTTGGAAAATATTGATCAGAGTTGCACAACGAAAGTATGATGGACTGAGTCAATTTAAACTGGTCAAAAATATTGACTGTGTTATGTGAAAGACTATGTTGTTCAATAATGAAAGATTTTGTTAATAAGGGAAGGTGAATACTATTAATTCTCAGGTCAATCATGATATGATTATATTATTTCTTGGATAGACTTTGCTATTTTTGGGTATGCTAAGAAAAAATTGAGTATATCATGACCAGGATTGGTTGATTATTAATTAAATACAGACTAATTTGTTAAGTATCTAAATAAACCATGCATTATTTGCTCCCATATTATGATTTATAAGTTCAAGTTAAAAGCTTTGTGGCATATTGAATCATGGTATTAATACTTTGCCTTCTTAGACTTGCTTTTGTTATTTGATGCAAATCATTTTTGAGATAGCTCGTTGCTATCTAATGATCATCAGTACATGTTCATTTTGTGAATCATACTCTTAGCAATATAATGATTTGACTCTAAGGTTGGTTATTCTCCTTTGAGGGATCAGCACACTACCATGATAAGTGTATGAGATCTATTTCATTTCAAATTCTATCCCAAACACAACTAATATTAATCAATTCTATTGTGAATTGATCCTAATCCGATCTCGAGTGAATATGCATCAAGATGATAATTTCAATATGAGATTTTAGTTAGTCACTTATCTAGTGCTATCCTTACGAGTCTATATGAAATTTTTGATAATTGATCCAAAGTTATCTATCACACTACTTTTGATCGAGAAGAATGAGATCTTGGATTTATATTACTCAATGAGCTGAGCATCTTTAAATTTGAAAGGCATAGATCTCTCAAATTTCGAGGAAGAAATTTTTTAGGGGGGGAGAGAATGTGAGATACGGGGCTGAAGTCGGCAGCCCCAGCCGACTTCAGCCCCATTCCCCTTTTGGAAGGGGCTAGAGTAGGGGATCGCAGATGCGATCCCCTCCGGCTTCTTCGGGCACAGCGAGGGCGGGGTGCCGCGGGCGTTACGCGGCAGCCCCGTGGTTGTTCCGCGGCCACCCTACGGCCGCACGAGCGGCCGTTGATTTCGCCTCACTACCATGATTTTCACAGCGGGGAGCCGTTGAAGTGGGGTTATAAAACCCCCCTTTCCTCCTCCCTTGGATCCTCCACCGAGCACCTTCTCTCCTCCCCCCTCTCTTCCCTGCTTCTCCTTCTTCTCCGGTGACCGCATGCGCCACTTCAATCGAGTTCAGCCACCCCGAGAGCCAAGCTCCTTTGATTTTCTTATTCCCCTATTTTTTTGATCTAGTTTGGCCATTGGAAACCCCACCGCCGTCGCCGCTGCTAGCTGCCGGATCGAGCCACCTGCGGCCGGGATCCACCGCCTTCGTCGACCGCCGATAAGCCCCTTCTTTTTCTCTTTATTCTGTTGCTAAACATCCTTGAGTTCTTCCCTTTGTTTTGGCCCCAAACCGAGACCATGCTCGGTTGTCTTCATGCCCGTTGCCACAGCGACCGCCGGCCACCACTGTGGTCGGTTGGCCGTCGACCGGGCGACGGCCCCCGACAGCCTAGGCTGGCCACCTAGGCCGACCACCCTGCTGATCCCCCTTCCTCTCCTGTTCTCCCATCTCCCCTGTCCATGGAGAGCTCGGTGAGGAAGAAGGCCCATGTGGGCCGAACTGGGCCAAGCTTGGGCCCGATTCACTGTGGGCCCAACTTGAGCCCAGTTGAAACCCGAACCCAAAATCTGGAATCCAAACCCGAAACCCGGAAACTCGGAAATCCGAAACCCAAAATCCAAAATTCGAAACCCAAAATCCGAAACCCGAAACCCAATAATATTATTTTTGATCTAAAATTAATAAAGAAATTAATTAAATGTAACAGGTGAACCCGATCCGCCTACCTGAAGTAGGAGTTAAGCGAGAAGAGGTAAGTAACTTAATGCTTCAAAGTGCATTTTTCAAATTATTTAATAAAATAACTATCAGTGGATTAAATTTCGAAATATGATTTGCATTTAGTAAAATGGGTCTGGCATGTTTAAATTTCATCTGAAAATTTTGTTATATGCTCTTAAATTCGTAAACTATGACTGGTTAATTTATGAAATATGTTTATATATATATGCATTCTCAGCATGGCTATGATCTATTCTGTTCTGTTCTGGCCCCGCCAATGGAGATTATACGTTGGACCTGTCGACTTGTAATCTGTGAGGAATCGGTTTCGACACCACACCATCGGTGATTAGAATAGTGGTTTCTGGACACCGTTGCCACCGGTGACTAACAATAGTGGTTTCTGGTACTCTGTGCAACCCATGCCACTGGGTTACGTGACCGTAGCCTATTATGTTGAGAATCTGGTATCAGAGTTTTTGAAAAAATAATAATAAGTTTTGAAAACAGTAAAACGATGTTATTTATGATTTATTCCATACATTATCCTATATTTTGATTTGATATGCTCTGACCCCGCTTTGGGGTATTTGTTGCTTACTGGGCTAGTGTAGCTCATTATTTTATTTTTTCTGTTTTTCAAATCCAGAGGCTTGATCGCACGGGATTGGGGAGTGCGTTAGATTTTCCGGCGATTCCTTCAGTTATGGGTCCTTTAGTTAGATTAGCTTGGACACTTGAATTATGCTGGCATATGCTATTTTGAAGACTGCTTTTGACCAACTTAAATATTTATGTCATCTTTAAACATATGTAATTTCTTCGATAGAATCAGCTGCCTTGCACGCATGTGCGGCCCGCCGTGCGGGCATGCGGCGTCTGCCGCGTTCTGGGCTCGGGGCGTGACATGGTCATATACTGCATTTTGTAAATTTGTTGATGGGATTTGTTCCATCCTTTGATTATATCTTCTTTCTCCTCTGCCTAACTCCTCTCCCATGTCCTTCCCAATCATATGGAGGATGTCAATATATATGAGGAAATCACGTGTCCAAACAGCCCAATAAATCAGTTATTTTTTCCTGTGAAATTTCTAATTTTTTATAGTTTATTCACTTATGTTTTCCTCCAGATTTACAAATTAGTGGTTTAAATATTTCCTAGCACCGGTCGCCATATAGGAGATAACACTCATAGCCATGCCCAAGACATGTACTTAGACCCCTGTTCTATTGTAGTATACCTTATTTCTGTTGAAAATTTATGTGGCACAAGTTGATTTTAATTACTTTTCCTTGAAATAGGTACTTATTTTCTGAATAAATAAATCAGTGCAAATCTAAGTTAGTTTGAGCCGCTGTACTTGAACCATGTTTTTCTTTTCCATATTGGTGATTGTCTCAACATGCATTCGTGTGCACTTTTATATGTCTTTTTAAAGTTTATTCTTGATTGCTAAATCCTCCTGTATTATGTTGTTGTTGCAGAACTAGATAAGCTACTAGAAGATGCACCCATCCCATTCATTATGCAACATGCAGTCAAGATATCCTCTATCTGCAAGAGAGTTTCATCATTGAACTTGCTCTTGAAGTCAATACAGAGGCGCATTGGTAACATAGATCGAATGCTTTCTACAGGTGTACCAAATGGTATTGACTGATCTTAACAACCTCTGCTAATTTTAGTCTTTATATATTACTGTGAAATATAGTATCAGTGAACAAAACCTTAAAATTTTCTTTTGCAGATAATGTCTCTCCTGATATAGTGGAAACATCAGCACTGACTTTGTGATTCTGCTATTCTCAATTCGTTGTTAGTACTTATTACTTAATCATAGCTTTATGATTAGATTTTTTTGGATGACTGAGTGTTAAACATGCACCTTCAAAATTACATATGCTAAACTACTAGTGAGACACAGTAATATGCAGAATTATGCTTTTACATATGCTGCGCCAGCCTTCACTGAGTATTCTCATATCTCGATAAAATAAGCAGTTAAGGTGCAGTATACTATCATTACAATATTTGTTTTTATTACCAGTGTATGCTGACAGGTATCATGCACTGTTTTGTTCCCTCTTTATAAGAAATTAGACACTACATGGTCTTTTTCATTTCAGTTTATCTGTCAGATGTTTGTAACTGAATTTCTAGGGTCCAAAGCCATTTCTTTTTTAATATGCATCTGATTAAGCAAAGTGTTCAGAGGAGATTTAATTCTTTCATCTAAACACAGTTTTAGTTTAAATGCAATGATGTGATTCTGAGTGATCACAGGGATGCTTTGGTTTAGTCCAGTTACCTGAGAATAAACCAAAGAATTTTTTGTGTATCTACCAGCAGCTTTTTTCCATGGCATTAATGTTGTAGGTGATGTTCATCTAAGCTTTTCTCTATGTTCTACCTTTGACTAAGTGTTCAGAATAAAAGTTAATTTTAGCTGGACTTGAGAACCCATTCTAAATTAATACTTCACAAATAAATCTATGGGATGTTTATATGAGAAGAAAATTATGTTTTTGCCAACCTGGACAAAGACCTTGGATGCGCATGAGTCCGTTTTCGGTATCTGAAAGTTGCTGTACAGGAAAATAATGTAGACAAGATTCTGAAAAGATTGCCATAACTTTATCACTTTATATTGCATAGGTAAGATCCCCAGCCGATAAAAGTCCTCTTAGGTGCTGCTCACAAGACCTTTGGGATTATGGAACCTTGCGGTACGAAGTAACGTTCTTGTAGCTTGCCATGATATTTGATTTACCATAAAGGATATGGCATGAAGCGGATGAATATTAGAATCCTTTATTTTTTTAATAAAATAAAGAGATTACAAATTTACAATTGCAGTAGATCGATATGTAGTTCTGGGTTTTGGTAGAAATCATATCTACTTCTAAGCTGCTTATCCAATTTATTACTGATTTCTAGGTTTAGGTCCCATGATATCTGAGCTGCATACTTCAAATTGATCCAGTTGACTTCCATGTTATTCTATATGACAAGGAAAGTATAATTCAAGTGGATGGCGAGAACTGTTAATGCATAATGTGCTCACATACAGAAATCCATATAATGTCTTCCTTTGTTATCACTTTTAATCGATTGTAATCCATTTTGTCCCATTCTCTGGAGGAGGAATTTCCCACTCTCCGCCCTCTTTTATTTCATAGGAAAGGGAAGGAGATCCACTTGCACTATAATTATCCAGGTCTGAATACTGAGAATGCAACATCCAAGACTCGAACCCAGAAGCTCAGAGAGGTGTGGCCATTGGGATAAGCCCCAGTTCCCTGATTCACGAGGAAGAATTTGTCTTCAATCTTCAGATTGATGGTGACCTTGTTTATGTAGCAGTAGCAGAAATATATTTCATGAAGGAATAACACAGTAAATTTATTCAAGCTTTAGCTGGAAAGGTTAAAAGAAAAACTAGTCTATTGTCCAGGGAATTCAGATCAGATTATTCTCATTCAGTTTAGTTTTATATTTTTGGAGAATGAGCGTATAAGTTCTTTTTCTTTTATTAAGTGTTTTAGTACTATTGGAATGTAACTATGCTTGTAAACTGCAGACAGTTCTTGTATTTGTCGTTACTAGTGAATAGTTTTAGTACTTGGAATGCAAACTAATATGCCCATGGGTGTCTCCTCTCTATAAAAACAAGCAAAAATGGTTTTGTTGAACATGGATGTTGGTTGTAGATGTAAGATGTGTTTTGTGAGGATGAAAAGGAGGTGATGAAGCTCGATATTGCGCGACGGGGTGTTTCGAAGAGCTTCTGTTGTTATTTTGATTGCTAAAATTTATTAGAAGGTGGATGCCTTTCTATCATGATATAGACTTGGCCCTTCAGCTTTGAGTACAGAAGGTTCTCATCAGTTCATATAGATTGGTGCTATGCAAAATAATACTATGCAATAAGCAAGCCTTGGCATATCCATAATTTAGTCAAGAATGTCCAAGGCAAGAAGAAGGAACACCTGCTATTTTTTTTTTCCTATAGAAAACTCAATTAAGGCTGCTAATTAGATTTCAAGGTATATATATGTTAGGATAATGGAGGGAATAATGTATTGAGACGATCCTTAGGGTAGAGAGATGCAATCATGTTGATGGTTGAATGAAATAACCTATGGGCTCATATTACCCAAGGAAAAGAGGCTATGATCTCCCCAATAGTTCATATAGCTGTTTCATTCCTATTCATGGTTATGATGTTCAATATTCAAATAGCAGAAATTTACGAAGTATTGCGCTATTTACCAGTGTGATATTATTTGACCGATCCTTTGGTAGGAAATGTTTTTTATTTTAGATAATGAGGCGAGCCTATATAACAATCAAATGTGTGCATGTCCCAACCGGGTTCTCATGAAAGTTCAAACCGGCACATTGCAGGAGTTTGGCTACAGCCATCTTGAGATCACTTGATTAATGAGCAAGAGCAACAAGGGTGGGACACGAGCGATGCTTGTGAGAAATGCCTGGGTAGAGTTGGCCCAAGGGAAGGGGAAAAGAAGAGTTGTTCTTGGCTCTCTGGATAAAAAACCGAAGGCATGATCGCTCTGAAAAGAGAAAAAAGCTGTAAAATAAAATCAGAGGTGGTAACTCAGTCTTTTAATGAATAACAATTGCAGCATACTTCTTTTAATCGAGTGAAAGTAGTGAAACTAAAATTAGTAATTGCCTTGATGAACCCTAACTTTATCCAATCAGTCTTTCAATTGGTGAAAAGATGATACTGCAAATGGTGACCTAAACAATTTTCCTGAAGCAATGCAAGCATGAGATAAATCGCATGCTGCAAGGTTCCACGCAGATGCATAATTCTATTTGTATGATACGGAGACAGATGACAATTTGAGAACTTATTTGGAGTTTGAATTAAATGGTAGAAATATTATTTGGACCAAAATGTTTCTCGTAAAATGTAACAACTCAGGACCTTATCCAAAATGGCTATCCGAAAGATATTATTTGAGTTCCTTGATTCTATATAAGTACCCAAGATCTACCCAGTGAATAATCGATGTGGGACTAAACACACGCCCACACAGGTCCTCACATACTCCTCCGTTCAAACCTTAACGTCCCCGTCAGCTTAAGGATTCAAATTCATTCAAAATCTAATTACAAACACCACGATCGGCTCGTGGTCAACCCCAATGGATCCGTGCTATAGTGTCCTCCTAGTCCACATAGGTTATGGGCTGGGTCCGCTCTGATACCATTTGTAACAACTCAGGATCTCACCCAAAATGGCTAGCTGGAAGGTATTATTTGGGTTCCTTGATCTCGTATAAGTACCCAAGATCTGTCCAGCGAATCACCGATGTGGGACTAAACACACGCCCGCACAGATCCTCACATAAAATATGATGTTTTCGCTTTTTGGCAGAATAAAATGCGATATCTTTGATTCTATAAAACGGCTTATTGACAATGGAATGGATAGAAGATTAACCAATGACCTAGAATTATTATCTTTCTTAGTCAATAATTGGAACATACTTTGCTCTCCAAACAAAATTTAGAAGTGATTCCTTTTGATGCAGAACTAAAACACTACCCCTTGTAGGCAAAAGTTGCACCGACCAAAGTCGCTATGATCATTTTGATCAATGTGCATTCGTGAACCGAAGGTGCTACTGCAGAGTGTTTCATTTCTTCTCTCTTCCTGAAAATAGTGCTGAAAATGAACTCAGTTGAGCCAGTCAAAGTTTGGCTAGAGCTTTATGAGATCAGCTATGCGTGTAGGTTTTGTTCATGAGTTGCCTGGGTAATTTCTTCTGAGACCCAGTAGGATATTGACCGCCATGAGAGCAGAACATGACCTTATCATTTGGTGAAGAGTACTAGGATTCCTGAACTTGCCAAAATGTAAGATGTAAGAATAAAGTTTAGTATGAAAATTTTCAAAATGCATATATAACTGAATCTGTTGAAACCAAAACCGTTGCATGCAACGAATATAAACTAATCCTTAGGATGGACCTCGTTGAGGTGGCCAAGCTCATCCAATCTTGTATCTTGGACTAGTATCTTAATGAAAAGCACCATAAATGGACTTTAAAAATCAAAATTATCATTTTGCATGCTAATTAATGTGCTCTTCATCCATAAAAAACTGAATTTTTGAACATACACACTATGAATTTAATAAGGAAAGGAATGCTTATAGTTGGGCCCATAGTTTAGAAGTTAGGAACCCATAGTTACAAACACAGCTGCAACAGCTCTACACTTTCAAAACAATAAATGAATAAAAAAATTCAGAAGTTTCAATAGATGATGATTTTAACTTTCTTTGTACACTGTAAATTAAATATCAAACTACTTTTCAATCTTCAGAGCACACTTCAAGCTTCTGATGCAGAGGTCCCACTGATCTCGTTTTCGCATCTGAATAGAAGGAAGAAATCTTTCCTTGGTGTTCCATGCTCTGAAATTTTACTCCTCCATGATGGTGTTAAGACAAACTTTTCTTTCAAGGGGCAGGAGAACAAGACTTCCTGAAAACATATGAAGAACCAGTCATGCACATGAAAGAACGGTTTAGATGTGCCAATGTCAAGAAAGGAAAGTATATCTGAGAACAAGGACATCTTCTCTATCTAACATGTAGAGTAGAAGCCCTACAAAAACAATACAATAGCAGCAATAAGCAGAGTAGATATACAATACCTGGAGGTAACTACTCAGATGCGTGTGTAACCTTCTCCTCTCCAAAGTCCACCATTAGGAAGCGTTCTTTTGAAGAAAGATTTTCTATTAAGAGACCAGCTCTTTTTCAGTGCATACTTTCTTCTCCAAGCAGATATACGTGTGTAGAGAGATGGAAAGATGAAACAAAATAACAAAAGAAACAGTATCACTGCACAGACTATCATAACATTAATGAATCCATCTTTCAATTCAGGGTCCCTCTGATTTGTCCATGGAACACCTCCGACATTCATCCCAAATACTGCAGAAGAAAAATGAAAATATCAGCTACTATCGAAAGAAACCGGTAATTTAAACTTAGACTCTGATTTGTAGGGCAAGAAAACTTACTTCCAGTGACAATAGATAATGGAAGGAAGATCATCGAGAGGAAAGAAAGGTAGTAGAGCTTCCGGTTTATCTGTTCTGATTGCCAGCTATCAAGACCAGCCTGAACTGCTGTCACCCGATTCGTTATAAATCCCAAATTCTCTTTTAGCCTCCTAAGACGACCAATTAGTTCTTCAAGAGCAACAATGTCTTCACTTGCAAACCAACTTTTGGTTGCACACTTCTCTTTTACACGTGGAAAGACCTGCTCGCCATGAGAAACTACCTGCAGGGCGTTCATAAACACAACCAGAAGAGCTCAAAATTGAGACAGCATTGAATGACCAGCCAACTTGGACGACTAGGATTTAGAGTTAGCAAATAATATTTCCTATTCAAATTATGCTCGTGAGAAAGAAAAGAATAACCTGTAGAAGGTGCTGCAAATTCAGATGCATTTTGGGGAATCTTCTGTCATCCAACATTTGTTTCTTTAATGAGGAGCCACCTGCAGTGAAATAATCTCATTGTTTATTTATTTATTTTCCATAAACAATGGAAGCATTTAAGAATATGACTACTCTAGTAAATTATTTTACACGTCCTACTATGAGCTTGTGCTGTAGCTTTTAAAGCTACAGAAATTTATAAATGGCCAGTTCGACAAAATATAAGGCTGATTGACTACAAATGTCAATTGTTATTTCTCTCTGAGATTAATGGAAGTTTCCAAACACTCGAGTAATATCATAAAAAACTTTTCAACGAGTATGCAGTACATAACTGCTGATATACATACTCATGTGGGTTATACAAACTGATGATATTTTATGAGACACAGAAGATATATGGTATTGTTTCAATGGTATGAAATTGTATAAAGTTGTCCCAGCTTGATGGATGACCAAATTATTGGTCTGTAAACAAATTTGTTGAAAACAAACAAACATAAAACCCTTTTGGTGGAGGAAAATAAATTTCAGATAGAAGCATCTTTTCCAAGGAATGTTCTGCTTTCAGAAAGTCAATTATGTAATAAAAAAATGCAATCATAAAGTAATATGCTAAGCTCAAAAAATATACCTGCAGATTCCATCATTGAAAGCAATCCCTTTCAGTTACCAACTCAAACAGACATTTAAAGATGGGAAACAGGATATAGTATCACCAAATTGCGTTCACTTTCAATGGATGAAGATTGTGAAGAGTTGCGATAGCATGATGGATGAGCTCAACTATTGGAACTAATGTTTTAAAAGTTCAGTTTCTATCCTCTAAGTAGAGTTTCGATTCGGCTGTTTCAATGATTTTGGCAAATTTTGCTCTAAAAAAAGAAAAATAGCAAAATTTTATTCTAGATTACTGATTATATTTTGAGTTCTTTAGGGTTATTATTTGTGACTTTAGGTAGTTTCACGTTGAAAACTAAAGTTACTAACTGTGCAAAGCTTAACATGTTAGACATATTTGTACTTTCTCTAACATTTATAATATCTTATACTTTTCAGTAATTCTTGTAATTTCCCTCATTTTCCTGTTTTTTATATAATTTTTCATATTTTCTCTATTATGATTAACTTTTCCCAAAGCATATTTCATTTAATAACACAAACTAAGTAAGAATAAAACCATTTAAGTGCATTTGATTCCAAAAAGCTAGAGAAGACACCATCAAAATAAGAACATATTCTCTTTCACTACTTTAGCGGTTATATCATTTTATTCTAAAGAAGAGAAAAATTTCATTTGAATAAGAAAAAGAAACAAAGTAACACATGACACTTTATTAAGTAGTAAAGATACACATTAAATTAACAACTTGTGCACAATAATTACAAAACTTAGCCAAAAATAATATAAAATATACTATTAGATCCATAGATAAATGTGACATTCAATAATACTAACGAATTCCAGAAAATGTTAGAATTTTTTGAACATATAAACTTGTCAAACGAAAAAAAAAATAGTTTCAGTCAATTTTGGTTGAAACTGACTGAAACTGAAAATTTTGGTCCGTTTCAAATTGGTGTTGGGTAAAAAGGATTGTTTCAGCCGAAACTTCAAACCTTTTTTGGAACCTAAAAAGAATTATCGAAAAATTGAAGCCAGAATTTCCTAATTGGTGCAAGAAAGTAGGTCAGGGTGAATGTATTTTGTTCCATGAAAATGTTGAGTTCGTTCACTTTAAAGTCTATGATAAACAAAATCTAGTATCATATAACTCCACTATAGAGATCACTGCTTCGACAAAGCTACCATATGCCTACACTATAAAAATCACTGTCCCCAAATTCTCTTCCTTCCCTTGACTTTTTTTTGAATCCATAAACAAATTTTATTAATCTAGAACAATCCGAACTAAGCATCTAGTTGAAACAAATCCTAATTATTTTGGTATAAACTTGACAATTTATTTTATACATATTCTAGTGAAGCCAACAGTAAGTGTACTTATAGCACTAGTTCAGATTTATGAATCGCTTGCTTATAACCTTGTGGTTCACGATGATATCATTGGCATCCTGCTCACATGTGTTTTCCCATTCAACAGGCTTCTAGAAACTAACTTGTAATGTAATAAGCTCGTCCTTCTATCCCTACACTGGATCTTGTCTTAAGAGGCAACACGAAATATCTAATTTAAATGCTCTCCATGCCAAACTCAAGCAATATAGGGCTTCCTTTCAATAAATACACCACGTAATATACTGCAAAACATCCATACTTCAAGAAAATAACCTGCAACCCAATAATATATCCATAGTGTAAACTTCATACTCCTAAGTAATACCTTAAATATACATCTTGAAATAGTCCATCCACATGAACCAACCAGCAATGAAAGAAAATAAAAAGGTGTTTCCTATTATCAAAACATCCAGAGGAAGATGTGTCTCTGAGGAAATCTGAGTAGATATTTTCTCTCTTTTTTCTTGATGGAATAAATCTTTTCTTCAACAAATATTTAAACTTACACTAGACCCAACATGTGGTGATATGCATACTTATCACTTTTTTATTCTCAGATCTGAAATAAGTCTTCCATCATGAGGTGGCATCCTTTCTGATGGACTTGGTCCACTCTTAGAACTCCCTAAATTCTCATCTCCTTAAAATGTACGTCTATTTTCGCCAACACCACCAATGCAATTTTAATACGTCTTCCTTCTTTTCCAATACACACAACTTAGTTGATCTACCCTCTCAAATCCTCATTAATTTCATTCTAAACCTAAGAATACCTTTTCTCCAGGTCCAACTTCTCCCAATCCTCCACAAATTATTAACAAATTTTTATTTCTTATCCAACCAAGTTTTCCTAATCGTGTAACTTATGTCACAAGAATCATCAGTTTCTCAGAATACATCAAGAACAGTTACATCCAGTTAAATAGCAATTTGTAAACTAAGAATATGATTAAGCAGTAATTAGTAAGCACTAATCCAACAAAAAAAGAGAGAGAAATATTACATGAGCAAGATTTGTCAGGAACATGAATTACCTTTATCCAATTCGAGCTCCACAGAGTCCAATTCCATCTCCATCTTAGTCACTATATCCTGCATATGATCCAAATGTGTATCAATAATATGGACGACCAAATTCGACACCGTCTTCGGCACCGGGTTGTCGGCCTCCTCCGAGTGATTCATCGTCAACAAGAACTCCAGCACATGCTCCGGAATCACAAAACTCCCATTCGCTGCCTTCTCCCCATCGCCCCCGACGCTCGGAATCTCCGAAAGCAGCGACTGCCCCGTCGGCGAGAACCCGAGCCTCGGCACCCTCCCGAGCGACACCGTGACGACCGAGTTCTCCGTCACCCTCGCCGCAAGCCGGAGAGTGAAATTGCTCGCCGCCGGGCCCGGGGAGTTCACCCGGAAAACAAACGCGCCGTCGACGTGGCCGACGAAGGGGCCATTGCTAACTAAAGCGAGGATGTCGTGGAGCTTTAACGGCGGGCAGAGGACGTCGATGAGGTATTGAGCGAAGCCGGCTAGCTTCTGGTTCCCCTTGGGTAGCTCGACGTGGTACCAGTAGAACTCTTCGCCGTTGCCGCTGCCGTTGGCTTGTGTGAGGTCCCATTGTTTGGTGGTGTAGTTGCCGAGGCCGTCGAAGCGGTAGGCGCGCTGCTTGACGGCGCCGGGGAAGTGGGCGCGACGGAGACGCGCCTCTTTAGTGGTGGGAGTCGCATTGGAAGGCATGTACTCGCCGCCGGCAAGATCCATCGAAGAAGGAAGGGGAAGAGCGAGGGTTGGAAGCGGATCGGAGGAAGAGCCCGGGGGATTTGTTTGTTTATTAAATTGGAGTTTGTTACAACACGCGGTGAAGCACGGTTACAGATTGGAGACAGAGCCATTGTATGACTGGGGAGGGACTAGTTTTATCAGATATTAAAAAAGAGGTTCAGGTGGGAATTGACTCAGAGATAAAGGCTCCAACTCATCAACAAAAGAGGTCTTCCAGAGAAAATCTAGGTTCTAGAAAATCGTCAAGTATGGTTTTTTAGGGGTGCAAATGGTTTGGATTATACCGGATCATGAGTGATTCCGATCTAATCTGGTTTCTTGTTCGAATCTTAAATTTGCACCCAGATTCAATCTAATAGAAAATCGAGTCAGATTGGGTCGAATCCATGGCTACAATTTTGACCCAACGGATCATTTAGGTCGAGTCGGAACTGGTTAGGTCGGTTTGGGTCTATGTATAACTCGGTTCCAACCCAAAAAATTCGAATCCAGGACAGATCTATTTGTTTAGGTCCAGTTCATCAAAGGATTATCCAAGTGTAACAAATTTATCAAATCAATTGATTTTAGTATCATCCTAGTATCACTCAATCCCTTAAAAGCTTGTTCAACTAAAATTAAAATGGCACTGTCTAGGAAAAAATAATACACTTGAGAAAAATAATCCATCAGTTAGATTTCTTTTGTAAAGTGGATTCTTGGTAAATTAGCTAAATAAGAACTAGAAAATGCATGCAATCACATAAAGCAATGGTCTTGAGGAAACAAATCTGACCAATATGAGCCAATTTAACGAAGAAAAAACTTTTTTGAAAGTCAACCAAGATGTTATAACCTAGCAATGCATTAATCAAGTACCTAAAGAACTATGGGTTGAGAGAAAAAGGCTATAGTGAAATAAAAAGAGTGGGCATAGAGAGAGGGGGAGGGAGAGGAGAGCGAGGAGAAGGATGTGTGGGCGGAGGAGGACCAAGAACCATGGTACACGATGCCTCTATCGAGAAGAAAAAGACAGTGAAGGATGGTAGAGAGAGAACAAAACAGAGGAGGGAGAAAAGGGGCAGGTGCAGAAGACTAGAGGCACGGGGATGTGAGAAACAAATAGAGCAAGGGGGAAAGGGAGCGTCACCTAGGGCACCGGCTTCGATGAAGAAAATAGCTGGCGGGTTCGGTAAGGAGGGGAGGAAAGAAGGATCAAAGACGGGGGTGACCTTTTCTTTCTCTGAATTAATGAAGGCTTTGTATTAAGTCAAAAATTCGAAATAGTAGAGAGTGGAAACCAAAAAGACTTAACTCTTAACTCTTAAGAGTCAGTGACTCATAGAGCTTTGGGCCGGGCCTTAAGCACCCAATTGGCTTGTTTGGCTTGCATTCCTGCGGCCTGCGGGCCCAAATAGTTTTGCAGATTCGGATCAGGTCGAGGCGAGTCGTAGGGTTGAAAATTCAAAATTATCCAAATTTCAAACGGAACGGATCGGGTCGGACCAGAATTCAGAAAACTCAGACCGAACCCCGAAAATGGAACGAGTTCAATTTTATAACCCAATTCAGTCCCACGGGTCTTTTAAAATAGGTCAAATCGAGTTTAATCGGGTCGGATCGGATTGGGTCGGATCCCAAGTCAACCTAACCCATTTGCACTCCTAGTGTTTTTCTAGAGACTTTCTTTATTTTATCGAGTTCTAGAGGCACTTCTTAATGCCCGTTATTGGAAGCCCACCCATATATACCTAATGGGACTATCATATCCTTCCAGGTTGGCTCCAAGTCCCACTTTAACTTGGTCAGGATTCAATTTTAGGTACAGGATAGGTCCAACCTAAGTGAGGTCTAGTTCGAATGTAGGTCCAATTGATATGTTTCCCCCGTGATCTGGTTTTATATATATATATATATATATATATATATATATATATATATATATATATATATATATATATAATGGTTGTCATGAATCATTAGAGATTATATGTTTTTACTTTCAACAAAATAGAAGATAAACAAAAATAGTTGGAGATTGAATTAACAGAACAAAATTAGAACGTTACAAACGCAACCTAATGCATGGGTCAATCCAATCTCATTAAAGCTTGTGTTGTAGCTAGGTGACCCCATTTTGCACCAGTAACTCTGGCATCTGGTGCCAGAGTGAACTGCGCTCGAACTTGCCACTTAGAGGGCCTACATCCAAGGACGAGACTATGTTTGTATGCTCTTACCAAATTATTTAATGATAATTTTTGTAGTTATTAATTCTATTTTATTTGGTGACTACAGTTGTCAATAACTCGTGAATAAATATTATCAAGACAGAAAGGCTCATCTTGGGCGTTGATATATATATATATATATATATATATATATATATATATATATACATACATACATGTATACATATATATATAGATATATGTATATATATATATATACATGTATACATATATATATAGATATATGTATATATATATATACATGTATACATATATATATATATGTATATATATATATATACATGTATACATATATATATATATGTATATATATATATATGTATATATATATATATATGTATATATATATATGTGTGTGTGTGTGTGTGTGTGTGTGTGTGTGTGTGTGTATACCTATATACATATATATATATATATATATATATATATATATATATATATATATATATATATATATATATATATACATATATAAATATATATGTATATGTATGTATGTATGTATGTATACCAATATAAGAAGTAGTAGACAAGCATAAAGAAAGGGTTAGGGGAGGAGAAATTCATTGAACAAATAGAACTTCTTTAATTATTCAATTAATTTAAACTTCTAATTTAGAAAAATTATTCAAACTAAAAAACTTTTACTATTCTGGTTGAAAGGCAAATTAGATTTTTACAAATATCCAAATTCTTATTTATTATCTCATCAAAGTTTTTATAGAATAAAGTTCTATTAATTTAGTACAGAAAAAAATTTGCAGGATGTCTCATCCGTAGAAATATATATAAATATTGGATTATCCAGAAAATTGATTGTTTCCTTCTTTTTTGTTGCTTTGTAAGAGTTCATATTTTGGAGGAACGACAGAGACTATGAATCAATCAATAGTTTTAATTGTTCAAATTATTAAGAAACAAAGGATCTGTTTTGTCATTTCTACAAATATAATATTTTAATTATGTTTACTGGATAACTTTCCAATTTGTATGTTAGGGAGTAGATCAAAGTTTCGCTATATGGAGTAAGAACTCAGCGGGACCTTACGCTCTAATCAAACAAAGGAGGGTCCCGCTGAGTTCTTACTTTTTCATGTCTAAATTCCAGTCCATCCAATTACTACAGAGATGAACCCATCCCGAAATATGAACCGTAAAAGAAAATACCTATTTAACCGATCACAAGAATACCGGTTACAGTACCTATCAGCCAAAAAGGAATCCTTCCAGTAGTATCGGCCATTTCCCCCACTTTCCTCCACATTTCATCAAGTGGTCATGCTAGAGACAAAAGCAGTCATAGATAATTATGAGGATAGTATCTTTCCGATGGGGATAAGAGAATTCCTACTATTCTCTTTCTTCTCTCAATTGAAGAAATAATTGGAAAATAAAACAGCAAGTACAAAAATGAGTAATAAACCCCAGTATAGACTGGTACGATTCCATTCAACATTTTGTTCATTCGAGTTTGATTGATAGGTTGAGTCAAAAAATATGTTGTTTATTATGTTGGGTGCATGGTCCTTAACGAGGATAACTTTGTAATCCAAATCTCTCAATATATACCCCAATCGGTCATGCTCCGGAAATGTTCTATTAATTTTGTAGTCACCCACTTAGTAATATCTTTTATTTTGTAGGGGACACGAAGAAGGGGAAGGGGACCAGGGTCTCACTCTTGAGATCGCAATGGTGTCGTCAAGGGACACGACCATGGTGAGATGAGTCTCGAGGTTCAAGTTGATGAAGACCGGGAAGGACGAAGCAGCCACCGATGGCGGAGAAAGGCTTCCTCTCGCCATTGGAGGTGGTTCGTGAGCTCGTCTTCTCGCCGAAGGGGTGGCGAAGGATGAAGGGTTTCTAGGAAGGAGAAGGCTTTAGCGTCTTGGCTTGCAATAGTATTTTGCACTGGAGTGTGCATATATAGATATAAACGAGTTTATGGAATCTGGACGATTGATTTGGTTCATGGCTGATTGATGGTTCGAGCTCAATGGTCAGTGATGAATAATTGCTCTTCAGATGCATGTAATAGTGGCAATAATATCATGCACACTGTTGCAAAAGTAATATGAGCGGCTGCCAGACACGTGGCTTTGAGTGTTGATCTCAAAGCAAGAAAGCACCGCTCCACGGCGGGAACAAAAATGATACCCAGCAGGCACAGCAGAATATAGTATGGACGGGATTTTTATTTTACCATATTTTCTATATATTTTAAAATAAAATCCAAAAATCAAATAATAACGAAACTCCTCTGTCAATTTCATAATTTTAAAACAATAATAAATTGTACGAACTAAGAGAGATCATTCACGAAGGGTAGGACTGAAATTAGATCGGATACTAGCATGTCCATATACCTATTTGTTTCGTCTGACGAATATAGATACAAATATGAATATTAGTCGAATACAAAAATTTATATCTATGTTTATTTTAAACAAATATAGATACGAATCGGATACTGAAATATGGATATAAATATAGATATAAATCAGATAATTAAATTTTATGACTATAGAAATAAAAGATATTACTAAGTGGATAATAAATCAAATTAATATCATAT
Source organism: Phoenix dactylifera (assembly GCF_009389715.1). Lineage (NCBI taxonomy): Eukaryota > Viridiplantae > Streptophyta > Magnoliopsida > Arecales > Arecaceae > Phoenix > Phoenix dactylifera. The sequence continues at coordinate 59,814 of NW_024068343.1, read as the reverse complement.
TCATGTGGTCTATTCTAGATATGAATACGATCTCAATTAATATTAGAATCTCTTGGGCAGTTCACGGGCCATCTGATATATGGGTCTATTCGTTAGTGGGGGACATGTGCGCTGATGGATTCGGCTTAGGGGATCAAAAAAGGAATGAAAATAATGATATATCGGCAAATGGAATGAAAATCAGTCATCGGATTGTTGGGGTATGTGGAGACCATTGGTGATGAAGAGAATTGAAGGAGAATTAATTCTGCATAGTTCTGTCTGGCGGACTGTCGGAGTCGACTCGAGCTACAGTCGAGTCAACTCGGGAACAGTCGAGTCGACTCGAGGCCTGTCGAGTCGACCCGGGAGGAGAAAAGCCGAAAAAACCATGTTTCTGTCTGGACTGTCAGAGTCGACTCGAGCTACAGTCGAGTCGACTCGAAGCATCGTCGAGTCGACTCGAGCCACAGTCGAGTCGACCCGAGATCGTGCCAGTTATACTGGAAGTTGTCCAGACGTGCCCGAGTCGACTCGAACTAAAGTCGAGTCGACTCGAGCTCGCAGGAAATCATACGGACGAGTTTCTTTTGGTGTTTTTGGTGGCACTTCGACGGCTATGATCATCTGAAGGTCTTGAGACTATATATAGGACTCATGAGAGCCCTAGGGGATAGAGATTGCCGTATATTTGAGAGAGACTCTTGTTTGTGAGGCTAGGGTTCTAGAGAAGAAGAGGATTGGGATCCTACTTCTTGTGCAAAGGGAATTCTGTGTGAATCTCTTGTAGAGCGATCGCTTGTGATCGTTCGGGTGTGTGCTATCTCTGTAATCAGATCATCCTAATTGAGATTTAGAGCGGTGGAGGACGTAGGCTACTTGTAGCCGAACCTCGTTACATCTTTGTGTTTGCTTTGCTATTTTCTTCCTTCTTCTTCTTCCTTTGATCTTTGATAATCCGTTGCGGTGCTCAAGTGTTTTACCCTACTGATACCAGGGGTAATCTTTTGCCCTTCGTAGCGGAAGCGAAGTGGTGATCCTTGAGTCCGGTGTCGAGGGAGCGAGAGAGTGCTTATCCGTTCGTTTCTCTCTTTGCTTGTCCGACGTCGGTGGCGGCGCCGGTGTGAGTGGGTTCCGGCGCGGGCGCTGACAACAAGTGGTATCAGAGCTATTGGTTTTCTGCGATGGCGGATGAAGGAAAGGTGCGAATTGAGAAGTTCAATAGCACGAACTTCGGGTTTTGGAAGATGCAAATAGAGGATTACCTTTACCAGAAGGATCTCTATTTACCTCTTGGAGGTAGAGCAAAGAAACCAGAGAAGATGCCCGATGAAGACTGGGAGGTCCTCGATCGGAAGACGCTCGGCACCATTAGATTGTCACTTGCATCCCAAGTGGCATTCAACATCAAAAACGAGAAGACGACGATGGAGTTGATGGCAATATTGTCGCGGATGTACGAGAAACCCTCAGCATCAAACAAGGTATTTCTCATGAAGAGGTTGTTTAATCTTCGTATGAAAAATGGCGGCAGCATAGCAGAATACCTCAACGAATTCAATGGACTCACGGCCCAGTTGGAGTCAGTGGAGATTAGTTTTGACGATGAGATTCGGGCATTGCTAATCCTCTCCGAATTGCCTGATAGCTGGGAGGGCCTGGTGATGGCAGTGAGCAACTCTTCGGCGACGGAAAAGTTGATCTTTGATGACGTTGTGGGAGTGCTTCTGAGTGAAGAAGCAAGAAGGAAATCTTCTGGAGCTACGGAGTCGTCTGGAAGTGTACTAAACACCTCTGACCGGGGAAGACAAAAGAAGGACGGTCGATTTCGAAGCGACTCGAAGTCGAGATCCAGCAGGTCTCGAGCACCTCAGAACAAGGGAGTGAAGTGCTGGAACTGCGGGAAGACGGGGCACTTTAGGAGGGACTGCAAATCTCCTAAAGGGAAGCAAGACGACCACACCGAAGGAGTCAGCAAGGATCTGGCAAATCTTGCTGAAGACGGTGATATGGATGCCCTCGTTCTATCTTTATCTACCTGTGACGAGTCTTGGGTGATAGACTCGGGCGCGTCTTTTCATGCTACATCCCAACGGAAGCTTCTTGGAGGATATGAGAAGGGAGACTTCGGCAAAGTCTACCTAGGGGATGGAGAGCCTTGCACCATACAAGGAAGGGGAAGTGCGGAAGTGAAGTTGATTTCTGGATCTTCACTTGAGCTTGAGGACGTACGGCACGTGCCTCAACTGCAGAGGAATTTGATTTCTGTTGGACAGTTGGCGAGCCAGGGGTACAACACTACTTTCACAGCTGATAAGTGGAAGATATCTAGGGGTTCGTTGACGGTGGCTAGTGGTAAGAAGGTTGGGACACTTTATGTCGCCAACGGCACGGAGAACTCTATTGGAGTTTGATGCAGACTGTGCAGGGAATAAAAAAACAGCAGTAAAGATTTTTTTTGTTTTTCGAAAGAAAAAGACTAACTACTAAAGTATTAATTAAATCTAAAATTATACTAATAAATAAGCCGATCCCCGGCAACGGCGCCAAAAACTTGATGCAAAAATAAAATTGTTCTCCCAAGTGCAGGAGAATCGCACAAGTAGTAAATTCTCGGGAGTCCGAGGTCGAATCCTCAGGGAACGAAATATATATGAGATTATTTAATATAATTTTAGATTAATTAATTCAATAAATTTGTGGATTAAAATTATGTTTTTATTTTCAAAAATTAAAATCGGAGAACAATATAGCAATAAACAAAGTTTAATAAAATAAAGATGGTAGGGATCTGGAATCCCCCTTGACGATATTGCATTCAAGAAATAAACTCTATGGTTCTTGATTAAAAATGAATGGTAGGATAGATCTAATCATGGTATATGTTTCATGAACATATGAACTCAATTTTTAAGCATTCGTCGTGCTTTCTACGTCTACGACGAATCAAATACTAAAGCAATCCATATATCAATAATCATAATCCATTAAAGAGCTATCTACGAAATAACTATGCATGGATCAAAAACATATCAGTAAATACAATTCATTCACGGCAAAAGTTTAGAGTTTACTTCAAAGAGCAATACATCAAAGGTTCCTCCATCTCCCTTCCTAAGAAATCAGCCACTCATTTTAAAAATGAGTCCCCCTTTCATTCTCCCCTTTTCCTTTCTTTCTTTTCTTTTCGGAAACAGGGGAGGCCCTGTTTCCCTTTCTTTTTTTTTTCCTTTTGACAGAGGGCCTCCTCTGTTTTTCGAATGAGGGATTGAGGCTCTGTTCTTTTTTTTACAAATCCCTTCCCCTCCAGCCGAGAAGAGAGCTCCTTATATCTCCCAGTGGACCCCCTGATCACACGGGATGCTCCTCTCGTGTTGGCTGCCGAGTATCCCGGACGCGGAGAGGCTCAACCAAGATTGGAGAGGCAGAAGAAGCGGGCGGACGCATGTGACACGGGCTCGGCTGAAGCACGGATGGACGCGTGGACTGCGAGGAAGATGCTGGGGCTGGATCGTTAGGGATCCGAGAGGAGCTGGAATGTGGAAGCTTTGGAATGCATCACGGGATTTGCTGTGAACGCGGACGAGATCTAATCGTGAATGGAAGGATGAACGCGTGGATCCGGAAGAATCGGATGCGGGAAGGCTTCACGGACGTGGCTGGAAGGCTGATCGCATGAGGCCGCTAAGATGCTCTGTGAACGTGTGGGATCTGGTAGAAGGGCCTTGGATGCATGGGAGAAAGATCCGGGAGCGTGTGATCTTGCTGTGACGCTGGAATGGAGATGCTCGGGATCGGAAGGAGGTTTGGAGCTGGGATCACGGTTGCTGGGAACTCGGGGGAGCTGGTTCACGGACGTGGCATGTTAGGAAGCGCGGACGAAATCTGATCGCGAACGGAAGGAGGTTTGGAGCTGGGATGCGGACTCGGACAAACGTGGCATGCTGGGACGCGCTGTGAACTGGGAGAACCTGGATCGTTGGAGATTCAAGAGGAGCTAGGATGCGTGGACTGCGAGGAAGACGGAAGAGCTGGGATGCGTACGCTGAGATCACGGACGCGGGATGTCTGGGAGAGGCTGGATCGCGGTGGATTTTGCACGCGGACGGCCGGAAGGAGCGTGGACGCGGAAGACTGGGATGCACGCGTGGACTTGTGAGGATCTGGATGGCATGCGGAGATGCTCGCAGATGATGGCTGCACGCGGACGCTGAGATTCGTATGCTCTATTTTGGGAAGAAACAAGGAAAGAGGCAGACATGGCTGGGAGATGTTTCATGGGATGCTGAATGGCTGGGCTTCATCGTTGGAGCTGGGAGAAAGGCTGATCACGGCATGATTCGATCACGGATCGTAAGACGCAGACGGGTCTTGAGAGGGTTGATGCGGCTCACGGACGCGGCAAGGATGCTGAGGTGCTTGCGAACGGCTGAATTTGGGCTCTGTTCTGCAGCTGGGAAGAGATGAATTTATATAATGATAAAAATTATAATAAGTGCTAAGGATAAAATATTTAATCATGTAAATGTTAACACCTATTATTTATCATTATTTTGCTAGCATTAGGCTAAGTTAATTGGTACTTAGATCGCACTTTTGTGCTCTCATCTGACTTCCTATGAAATGGTCTGTGAGATACGGGGCTGAAGTCGGCAGCCCCAGCCGACTTCAACCCCATTCCCCTTTTGGAAAGGGCCAGAGCAGGGGATCGCAGACGCGATCCCCTCCGGCTTCTTCGGGTGCAGCGAGGGCGGGGCGCCGCGGGCGTTACGCGGCAGCCCCACGGTCGTTCCGCGGCCACACGAGCGGCCGTTGATTTCGCCCCACCGCCGCAATTTTTGCGGTGGAGAGCCGTTGAAATAGGGTTATAAAACCCCCCTTTCCTCCTCCCTTGGATCCTCCACCGAGCACCTTCTCTCCTCCCCCCTCTCTTCCCTACTTCTCCTTCTTCTCCGGTGACCGCGTGCGCCCCTTCAATCGAGTTCAGCCACCCCGGGAGCCAAGCTCCTTTGATTTTCTTATTTCCTTATTTTTTCGATCTAGTTTGGCTGTTAGAAACCCCACCGCTGTCGCCGCTGCTAGCTGCCAGATCAAGCCACCTACGACCGGAATCCGCCGCCTCCGTCGACTGCCGGTAAGCCCCTTCTTTTTCAATTTATTTCGTTGCTAAACATCCTCGAGTTCTTCCCTTTGTTTTGGCCCCAAACCGAGACCATGCTCGGTTGTCTTCATGCTTGTAGCCGCAGTGACCGCCGGCCACCACTGTGGTCGGCTGGCCGTCGACCGGGCGACGGCCCCCGGCCGCCTAGGCTGGCCACCCAGGCCGACCACCCTGCCTATCCCACTTCCTCTCCTGTTCTCCCATCTTCCATCTCCATGGGGAGCTCAGTAGGGAAGAAGGCCTATGTGGGCCAAACTGGGCCAAGCTTGGGCCCAGTTCACTGTTGGCCCAACTTGGGCCCAGTTGAAACCCGAACCCAAAATCTGGAATCCGAACTCGAAACTCGGAAACTCGGAAACCCAGAAATCCAAATCCGAAATCCGAAATCCAAAATCCGAAACCCAAAATCCGAAACCCAGTAGTATTATTTTTGATCTGAAATTAACAAAAAAATTAATTAAATATAATAGGTGAACCCGATCTGCCTACCTGAAGTAGGAGTTAAGCGAGAAGAGGCAAGTAACTTAATGCTTCAAAGTCCATTTTTCAAATTATTTAGTAAAATAACTATCAATGGATTAAATTTTGAAATATGATTTGCATTTAGTAAAATGGGTCTGGCATGTTTAAATTTCATCTGAAAATTTTGTTATATGCTCTAAAATCCGTAAACTATGACTAGGTAATTTATGAAATCTGTTTATATATATATATATGCATTTTCAGCATGGCTATGATCTGTTCTGTTCTGTTTTGGCCCCGCCAATGAGGATTATACGTTGGACCTGTCGACTTGTAATTTGTGAGGAACCGATTTCGACACCGCGCCACCGGTAATTAGAATAGTGGTTTCTGGACACCGTTGCCACCGGTGACTAACAATAGTAGTTTCTGGTACTCTATGCAACCATGCCACTGGGTTACGTGGCTGTAGCCTATTATGTTGAGAATCTGGTATCAGAGTTTTTGAAAAAATAATAATAAGTTTTGAAAACAGTAAAACGATGTTATTTATGATTTATTTCATACATTATCCTGTATTTTGATTTGATATGCTCTGACCCCGCTTTGGGGTATTTGTTGCTTACTGGGCTAGTGTAGCTTATTATTTTATTTTCTCTATTTTTCAGATCCAGAGGCTTGATCGCACGGGATTGGGGAGTGCGTTAGATTTTCCGACGATTTCTTCAGTTATCGGTCCTTTAGTTAGATTAGCTTGGACACTTGAATTATGCTGGCATATGCTATTTTGAAGACTGCTTTTGACCAACTTAAATATTTATGTCATCTTTAAACATATGTAATTTCTTCGATAAAATCAGCTGCCTTGCACACCTGTGTGGCCCGCCATGCGGGCGTGCGGCATCTGCCGCGTTCCGGGCTCGGGGCGTGACAGATTTAGTGGTATCAAAGCTCAGATTTTAGATTCCTAGGGATTGTGTTTGAAATAGTCAGACGGAGCTTAAGTTTTAGGATCTTTAGAATTCATCGAAAAGTTTAAGAGATGGGTAGACATTAGGCCATTAGACGAAGGTATTTATTTGCTTTTGTTATTGATAAATTTGTGTTATTGTATCAGAATTTTGAAATGCTAAAATTAGAATGCAACCTAATTATGGTCGTAACTGAAGTGTGAATAAGCTATTCGAAGAGTTTTCTTGGTAGAGCCATTTGTATTTCAAGTTATGATGAATTAGATTTTGACTAAATTAAGTGAAGGAATATTAATCATGGGATATTATTGTGCAATGTAATTATTTTGGAAGTTTAACTTGATATCATGCACTGTGGATATTGCTTCTAGTAGAAGTTAATTATTTTGGTGGTAAATTAAGGTTTATTTATAAAAAGATGTTTAAAGCTTGGACCAGAAAATATTCTTCGAGGATGGAAATCTGTATGTGGATCATGTATGAAACTCTTGTGTAGATAGAAAACATATTTGGGATGCAATTCTAGAATTTTTCTTTGGCTTTACCTAGAATTTGAAATTTTAGATCTTTTCAAATTACAATGCAGATTGATATTTTAATTGGAAGTGATTTAGTAAATTATAAGAATATTGGTTGTTTGAATTATTTTAAGCTGGTCAGCGATATTAACTTTGTGATTTGGAAATAGTTTCTAATGGTTTTCCTTATTAAGGAGAATTTCAATTGTCAAAGAAAAGAATAGTATTTTTGATTTTGACTGATATGGATATCATAGTGTCATTAGTGTAGGTACTTCTATCTATTATGCAAAAAAAAAATTGTTGGAAAGTATAGTATTTTGATTTTGATCGATATGGATATCATTGTGTTATTAGTAAATTCTCTAAGTCCAGTAGATTTACAAGATCTCGAAATGTTTGAAGTATTATAAATAAAAATATTTTACTTATTTGAGGAGTTGATCTCAATGTAAAAACATAGAGCATATATCTTAGTAGAATTTCTTGTAAATCTTTAAACCAAATTATTAGATTCTTGTGAGTTAAATATTTATAAATCAAGGCCATAAGTTGATTATGGATTTTGTATCATCATATGTGAAATGCAAGTGGGATTTCATGAGAGGCCCAAATAATTTTAGCCTAAAAGAAAAGATTCGGGATGATTAAGTAGGCTCCTGAGTAAGTTAATCTAGAATCTTTTAATTATCGAAGCTTAGAATAAATATCAACTTGTATAATGGAATTGTCAAAGGAAACTAGAATTGGCTTAGTTCAAATTTGGATCTAGAATATGATTACTTGATCATATGATGGTACAAATACGGCAACTATCTCAAGGGTTAATCATGACCTAGTGTACTTGGAAAGCAAGGATAAAATTTTGCTTGGATATTATAAAAAAAAATGTTGATGATCTAGGATCATTAAGAAATTTTGGAAAATATTGATCAGAGTTGCACAACGAAAGTATGATGGACTGAGTCAATTTAAACTGGTCAAAAATATTGACTGTGTTATGTGAAAGACTATGTTGTTCAATAATGAAAGATTTTGTTAATAAGGGAAGGTGAATACTATTAATTCTCAGGTCAATCATGATATGATTATATTATTTCTTGGATAGACTTTGCTATTTTTGGGTATGCTAAGAAAAATTGAGTATATCATGACCAGGATTGGTTGATTATTAATTAAATACAGACTAATTTGTTAAGTATCTAAATAAACCATGCATTATTTGCTCCCATATTATGATTTATAAGTTCAAGTTAAAAGCTTTGTGGCATATTGAATCATGGTATTAATACTTTGCCTTCTTAGACTTGCTTTTGTTATTTGATGCAAATCATTTTTGAGATAGCTCGTTGCTATCTAATGATCATCAGTACATGTTCATTTTGTGAATCATACTCTTAGCAATATAATGATTTGACTCTAAGGTTGGTTATTCTCCTTTGAGGGATCAGCACACTACCATGATAAGTGTATGAGATCTATTTCATTTCAAATTCTATCCCAAACACAACTAATATTAATCAATTCTATTGTGAATTGATCCTAATCCGATCTCGAGTGAATATGCATCAAGATGATAATTTCAATATGAGATTTTAGTTAGTCACTTATCTAGTGCTATCCTTACGAGTCTATATGAAATTTTTGATAATTGATCCAAAGTTATCTATCACACTACTTTTGATCGAGAAGAATGAGATCTTGGATTTATATTACTCAATGAGCTGAGCATCTTTAAATTTGAAAGGCATAGATCTCTCAAATTTCGAGGAAGAAATTTTTTAGGGGGGGAGAGAATGTGAGATACGGGGCTGAAGTCGGCAGCCCCAGCCGACTTCAGCCCCATTCCCCTTTTGGAAGGGGCTAGAGTAGGGGATCGCAGATGCGATCCCCTCCGGCTTCTTCGGGCACAGCGAGGGCGGGGTGCCGCGGGCGTTACGCGGCAGCCCCGTGGTTGTTCCGCGGCCACCCTACGGCCGCACGAGCGGCCGTTGATTTCGCCTCACTACCATGATTTTCACAGCGGGGAGCCGTTGAAGTGGGGTTATAAAACCCCCCTTTCCTCCTCCCTTGGATCCTCCACCGAGCACCTTCTCTCCTCCCCCCTCTCTTCCCTGCTTCTCCTTCTTCTCCGGTGACCGCATGCGCCACTTCAATCGAGTTCAGCCACCCCGAGAGCCAAGCTCCTTTGATTTTCTTATTCCCCTATTTTTTTGATCTAGTTTGGCCATTGGAAACCCCACCGCCGTCGCCGCTGCTAGCTGCCGGATCGAGCCACCTGCGGCCGGGATCCACCGCCTTCGTCGACCGCCGATAAGCCCCTTCTTTTTCTCTTTATTCTGTTGCTAAACATCCTTGAGTTCTTCCCTTTGTTTTGGCCCCAAACCGAGACCATGCTCGGTTGTCTTCATGCCCGTTGCCACAGCGACCGCCGGCCACCACTGTGGTCGGTTGGCCGTCGACCGGGCGACGGCCCCCGACAGCCTAGGCTGGCCACCTAGGCCGACCACCCTGCTGATCCCCCTTCCTCTCCTGTTCTCCCATCTCCCCTGTCCATGGAGAGCTCGGTGAGGAAGAAGGCCCATGTGGGCCGAACTGGGCCAAGCTTGGGCCCGATTCACTGTGGGCCCAACTTGAGCCCAGTTGAAACCCGAACCCAAAATCTGGAATCCAAACCCGAAACCCGGAAACTCGGAAATCCGAAACCCAAAATCCGAAATTCGAAACCCAAAATCCGAAACCCGAAACCCAATAATATTATTTTTGATCTAAAATTAATAAAGAAATTAATTAAATGTAACAGGTGAACCCGATCCGCCTACCTGAAGTAGGAGTTAAGCGAGAAGAGGTAAGTAACTTAATGCTTCAAAGTGTATTTTTCAAATTATTTAATAAAATAACTATCAGTGGATTAAATTTCGAAATATGATTTGCATTTAGTAAAATGGGTCTGGCATGTTTAAATTTCATCTGAAAATTTTGTTATATGCTCTTAAATTCGTAAACTATGACTGGTTAATTTATGAAATATGTTTATATATATATGCATTCTCAGCATGGCTATGATCTGTTCTGTTCTGTTCTGGCCCCGCCAATGGAGATTATACGTTGGACCTGTCGACTTGTAATCTGTGAGGAATCGGTTTCGACACCACACCATCGGTGATTAGAATAGTGGTTTCTGGACACCGTTGCCACCGGTGACTAACAATAGTGGTTTCTGGTACTCTGTGCAACCCATGCCACTGGGTTACGTGACCGTAGCCTATTATGTTGAGAATCTGGTATCAGAGTTTTTGAAAAAATAATAATAAATTTTGAAAACAGTAAAACGATGTTATTTATGATTTATTCCATACATTATCCTATATTTTGATTTGATATGCTCTGACCCCGCTTTGGGGTATTTGTTGCTTACTGGGCTAGTGTAGCTCATTATTTTATTTTTTCTGTTTTTCAAATCCAGAGGCTTGATCGCACGGGATTGGGGAGTGCGTTAGATTTTCCGACGATTCCTTCAGTTATGGGTCCTTTAGTTAGATTAGCTTGGACACTTGAATTATGCTGGCATATGCTATTTTGAAGACTGCTTTTGACCAACTTAAATATTTATGTCATCTTTAAACATATGTAATTTCTTCGATAGAATCAGCTGCCTTGCACGCATGTGCGGCCCGCCGTGCGGGCATGCGGCGTCTGCCGCGTTCTGGGCTCGGGGCGTGACATGGTCATATACTGCATTTTGTAAATTTGTTGATGGGATTTGTTCCATCCTTTGATTATATCTTCTTTCTCCTCTGCCTAACTCCTCTCCCATGTCCTTCCCAATCATATGGAGGATGTCAATATATATGAGGAAATCACGTGTCCAAACAGCCCAATAAATCAGTTATTTTTTCCTGTGAAATTTCTAATTTTTTATAGTTTATTCACTTATGTTTTCCTCCAGATTTACAAATTAGTGGTTTAAATATTTCCTAGCACCGGTCGCCATATAGGAGATAACACTCATAGCCATGCCCAAGACATGTACTTAGACCCCTGTTCTATTGTAGTATACCTTATTTCTGTTGAAAATTTATGTGGCACAAGTTGATTTTAATTACTTTTCCTTGAAATAGGTACTTATTTTCTGAATAAATAAATCAGTGCAAATCTAAGTTAGTTTGAGCCGCTGTACTTGAACCATGTTTTTCTTTTCCATATTGGTGATTGTCTCAACATGCATTCGTGTGCACTTTTATATGTCTTTTTAAAGTTTATTCTTGATTGCTAAATCCTCCTGTATTATGTTGTTGTTGCAGAACTAGATAAGCTACTAGAAGATGCACCCATCCCATTCATTATGCAACATGCAGTCAAGATATCCTCTATCTGCAAGAGAGTTTCATCATTGAACTTGCTCTTGAAGTCAATACAGAGGCGCATTGGTAACATAGATCGAATGCTTTCTACAGGTGTACCAAATGGTATTGACTGATCTTAACAACCTCTGCTAATTTTAGTCTTTATATATTACTGTGAAATATAGTATCAGTGAACAAAACCTTAAAATTTTCTTTTGCAGATAATGTCTCTCCTGATATAGTAGAAACATCAGCACTGACTTTGTGATTCTGCTATTCTCAATTCGTTGTTAGTACTTATTACTTAATCATAGCTTTATGATTAGATTTTTTTGGATGACTGAGTGTTAAACATGCACCTTCAAAATTACATATGCTAAACTACTAGTGAGACACAGTAATATGCAGAATTATGCTTTTACATATGCTGCGCCAGCCTTCACTGAGTATTCTCATATCTCGATAAAATAAGCAGTTAAGGTGCAGTATACTATCATTACAATATTTGTTTTTATTACCAGTGTATGCTGACAGGTATCATGCACTGTTTTGTTCCCTCTTTATAAGAAATTAGACACTACATGGTCTTTTTCATTTCAGTTTATCTGTCAGATGTTTGTAACTGAATTTCTAGGGTCCAAAGCCATTTCTTTTTTAATATGCATCTGATTAAGCAAAGTGTTCAGAGGAGATTTAATTCTTTCATCTAAACACAGTTTTAGTTTAAATGCAATGATGTGATTCTGAGTGATCACAGGGATGCTTTGGTTTAGTCCAGTTACCTGAGAATAAACCAAAGAATTTTTTGTGTATCTACCAGCAGCTTTTTTCCATGGCATTAATGTTGTAGGTGATGTTCATCTAAGCTTTTCTCTATGTTCTACCTTTGACTAAGTGTTCAGAATAAAAGTTAATTTTAGCTGGACTTGAGAACCCATTCTAAATTAATACTTCACAAATAAATCTATGGGATGTTTATATGGGAAGAAAATTATGTTTTTGCCAACCTGGACAAAGACCTTGGATGCGCATGAGTCCGTTTTCGGTATCTGAAAGTTGCTGTACAGGAAAATAATGTAGACAAGATTCTGAAAAGATTGCCATAACTTTATCACTTTATATTGCATAGGTAAGATCCCCAGCCGATAAAAGTCCTCTTAGGTGCTGCTCACAAGACCTTTGGGATTATGGAACCTTGCGGTACGAAGTAACGTTCTTGTAGCTTGCCATGATATTTGATTTACCATAAAGGATATGGCATGAAGCGGATGAATATTAGAATCCTTTATTTTTTTAATAAAATAAAGAGATTACAAATTTACAATTGCAGTAGATCGATATGTAGTTCTGGGTTTTGGTAGAAATCATATCTACTTCTAAGCTGCTTATCCAATTTATTACTGATTTCTAGGTTTAGGTCCCATGATATCTGAGCTGCATACTTCAAATTGATCCAGTTGACTTCCATGTTATTCTATATGACAAGGAAAGTATAATTCAAGTGGATGGCGAGAACTGTTAATGCATAATGTGCTCACATACAGAAATCCATATAATGTCTTCCTTTGTTATCACTTTTAATCGATTGTAATCCATTTTGTCCCATTCTCTGGAGGAGGAATTTCCCACTCTCCGCCCTCTTTTATTTCATAGGAAAGGGAAGGAGATCCACTTGCACTATAATTATCCAGGTCTGAATACTGAGAATGCAACATCCAAGACTCGAACCCAGAAGCTCAGAGAGGTGTGGCCATTGGGATAAGCCCCAGTTCCCTGATTCACGAGGAAGAATTTGTCTTCAATCTTCAGATTGATGGTGACCTTGTTTATGTAGCAGTAGCAGAAATATATTTCATGAAGGAATAACACAGTAAATTTATTCAAGCTTTAGCTGGAAAGGTTAAAAGAAAAACTAGTCTATTGTCCAGGGAATTCAGATCAGATTATTCTCATTCAGTTTAGTTTTATATTTTTGGAGAATGAGCGTATAAGTTCTTTTTCTTTTATTAAGTGTTTTAGTACTATTGGAATGTAACTATGCTTGTAAACTGCAGACAGTTCTTGTATTTGTCGTTACTAGTGAATAGTTTTAGTACTTGGAATGCAAACTAATATGCCCATGGGTGTCTCCTCTCTATAAAAACAAGCAAAAATGGTTTTGTTGAACATGGATGTTGGTTGTAGATGTAAGATGTGTTTTGTGAGGATGAAAAGGAGGTGATGAAGCTCGATATTGCGCGACGGGGTGTTTCGAAGAGCTTCTGTTGTTATTTTGATTGCTAAAATTTATTAGAAGGTGGATGCCTTTCTATCATGATATAGACTTGGCCCTTCAGCTTTGAGTACAGAAGGTTCTCATCAGTTCATATAGATTGGTGCTATGCAAAATAATACTATGCAATGAGCAAGCCTTGGCATATCCATAATTTAGTCAAGAATGTCCAAGGCAAGAAGAAGGAACACCTGCTTTTTTTTTTTTCCTATAGAAAACTCAATTAAGGCTGCTAATTAGATTTCAAGGTATATATATGTTAGGATAATGGAGGGAATAATGTATTGAGACGATCCTTAGGGTAGAGAGATGCAATCATGTTGATGGTTGAATGAGATAACATATGGGCTCATATTACCCAAGGAAAAGAGGCTATGATCTTCCCAATAGTTCATATAGCTGTTTCATTCCTATTCATGGTTATGATGTTCAATATTCAAATAGCAGAAATTTACGAAGTATTGCGCTATTTACCAGTGTGATATTATTTGACCGATCCTTTGGTAGGAAATGTTTTTTATTTTAGATAATGAGGCGAGCCTATATAACAATCAAATGTGTGCATGTCCCAACCGGGTTCTCATGAAAGTTCAAACCGGCACATTGCAGGAGTTTGGCTACAGCCATCTTGAGATCACTTGATTAATGAGCAAGAGCAACAAGGGTGGGACACGAGCGATGCTTGTGAGAAATGCCTGGGTAGAGTTGGCCCAAGGGAAGGGGAAAAGAAGAGTTGTTCTTGGCTCTCTGGATAAAAAACCGAAGGCATGATCGCTCTGAAAAGAGAAAAAAGCTGTAAAATAAAATCAGAGGTGGTAACTGTCAGTCTTTTAATGAATAACAATTGCAGCATACTTCTTTTAATCGAGTGAAAGTAGTGAAACTAAAATTAGTAATTGCCTTGATGAACCCTAACTTTATCCAATCAGTCTTTCAATTGGTGAAAAGATGATACTGCAAATGGTGACCTAAACAATTTTCCTGAAGCAATGCAAGCATGAGATAAATCGCATGCTGCAAGGTTCCACGCAGATGCATAATTCTATTTGTATGATACGGAGACAGATGACAATTTGAGAACTTATTTGGAGTTTGAATTAAATGGTAGAAATATTATTTGGACCAAAATGTTTCTCGTAAAATGTAACAACTCAGGACCTTATCCAAAATGGCTATCCGAAAGGTATTATTTGAGTTCCTTGATTCTATATAAGTACCCAAGATCTACCCAATGAATAATCGATGTGGGACTAAACACACGCCCACACAGGTCCTCACATACTCCTCCGTTCAAACCTTAACGTCCCCGTCAGCTTAAGGATTCAAATTCATTCAAAATCTAATTACAAACACCACGATCGGCTCGTGGTCAACCCCAATGGATCCGTGCTATGGTGTCCTCCTAGTCCACATAGGTTATGGGCTGGGTCCGCTCTGATACCATTTGTAACAACTCAGGATCTCACCCAAAATGGCTAGCTGGAAGGTATTATTTGGGTTCCTTGATCTCGTATAAGTACCCAAGATCTGTCCAGCGAATCACCGATGTGGGACTAAACACACGCCCGCACAGATCCTCACATAAAATATGATGTTTTCGCTTTTTGGCAGAATAAAATGCGATATCTTTGATTCTATAAAACGGCTTATTGACAATGGAATGGATAGAAGATTAACCAATGACCTAGAATTATTATCTTTCTTAGTCAATAATTGGAACATACTTTGCTCTCCAAACAAAATTTAGAAGTGATTCCTTTTGATGCAGAACTAAAACACTACCCCTTGTAGGCAAAAGTTGCACCGACCAAAGTCGCTATGATCATTTTGATCAATGTGCATTCGTGAACCGAAGGTGCTACTGCAGAGTGTTTCATTTCTTCTCTCTTCCTGAAAATAGTGCTGAAAATGAACTCAGTTGAGCCAGTCAAAGTTTGGCTAGAGCTTTATGAGATCAGCTATGCGTGTAGGTTTTGTTCATGAGTTGCCTGGGTAATTTCTTCTGAGACCCAGTAGGATATTGACCGCCATGAGAGCAGAACATGACCTTATCATTTGGTGAAGAGTACTAGGATTCCTGAACTTGCCAAAATGTAAGATGTAAGAATAAAGTTTAGTATGAAAATTTTCAAAATGCATATATAACTGAATCTGTTGAAACCAAAACCGTTGCATGCAACGAATATAAACTAATCCTTAGGATGGACCTCGTTGAGGTGGCCAAGCTCATCCAATCTTGTATCTTGGACTAGTATCTTAATGAAAAGCACCATAAATGGACTTTAAAAATCAAAATTATCATTTTGCATGCTAATTAATGTGCTCTTCATCCATAAAAAACTGAATTTTTGAACATACACACTATGAATTTAATAAGGAAAGGAATGCTTATAGTTGGGCCCATAGTTTAGAAGTTAGGAACCCATAGTTACAAACACAGCTGCAACAGCTCTACACTTTCAAAACAATAAATGAATAAAAAAATTCAGAAGTTTCAATAGATGATGATTTTAACTTTCTTTGTACACTGTAAATTAAATATCAAACTACTTTTCAATCTTCAGAGCACACTTCAAGCTTCTGATGCAGAGGTCCCACTGATCTCGTTTTCGCATCTGAATAGAAGGAAGAAATCTTTCCTTGGTGTTCCATGCTCTGAAATTTTACTCCTCCATGATGGTGTTAAGACAAACTTTTCTTTCAAGGGGCAGGAGAACAAGACTTCCTGAAAACATATGAAGAACCAGTCATGCACATGAAAGAACGGTTTAGATGTGCCAATGTCAAGAAAGGAAAGTATATCTGAGAACAAGGACAACTTCTCTATCTAACATGTAGAGTAGAAGCCCTACAAAAACAATACAATAGCAGCAATAAGCAGAGTAGATATACAATACCTGGAGGTAACTACTCAGATGCGTGTGTAACCTTCTCCTCTCCAAAGTCCACCATTAGGAAGCGTTCTTCTGAAGAAAGATTTTCTATTAAGAGACCAGCTCTTTTTCAGTGCATACTTTCTTCTCCAAGCAGATATACGTGTGTAGAGAGATGGAAAGATGAAACAAAATAACAAAAGAAACAGTATCACTGCACAGACTATCATAACATTAATGAATCCATCTTTCAATTCAGGGTCCCTCTGATTTGTCCATGGAACACCTCCGACATTCATCCCAAATACTGCAGAAGAAAAATGAAAATATCAGCTACTATCGAAAGAAACCGGTAATTTAAACTTAGACTCTGATTTGTAGGGCAAGAAAACTTACTTCCAGTGACAATAGATAATGGAAGGAAGATCATCGAGAGGAAAGAAAGGTAGTAGAGCTTCCGGTTTATCTGTTCTGATTGCCAGCTATCAAGACCAGCCTGAACTGCTGTCACCCGATTCGTTATAAATCCCAAATTCTCTTTTAGCCTCCTAAGACGACCAATTAGTTCTTCAAGAGCAACAATGTCTTCACTTGCAAACCAACTTTTGGTTGCACACTTCTCTTTTACACGTGGAAAGACCTGCTCGCCATGAGAAACTACCTGCAGGGCGTTCATAAACACAACCAGAAGAGCTCAAAATTGAGACAGCATTGAATGACCAGCCAACTTGGACGACTAGGATTTAGAGTTAGCAAATAATATTTCCTATTCAAATTATGCTCGTGAGAAAGAAAAGAATAACCTGTAGAAGGTGCTGCAAATTCAGATGCATTTTGGGGAATCTTCTGTCATCCAACATTTGTTTCTTTAATGAGGAGCCACCTGCAGTGAAATAATCTCATTGTTTATTTATTTATTTTCCATAAACAATGGAAGCATTTAAGAATATGACTACTCTAGTAAATTATTTTACACGTCCTACTATGAGCTTGTGCTGTAGCTTTTAAAGCTACAGAAATTTATAAATGGCCAGTTCGACAAAATATAAGGCTGATTGACTACAAATGTCAATTGTTATTTCTCTCTGAGATTAATGGAAGTTTCCAAACACTCGAGTAATATCATAAAAAACTTTTCAACGAGTATGCAGTACATAACTGCTGATATACATACTCATGTGGGTTATACAAACTGATGATATTTTATGAGACACAGAAGATATATGGTATTGTTTCAATGGTATGAAATTGTATAAAGTTGTCCCAGCTTGATGGATGACCAAATTATTGGTCTGTAAACAAATTTGTTGAAAACAAACAAACATAAAACCCTTTTGGTGGAGGAAAATAAATTTCAGATAGAAGCATCTTTTCCAAGGAATGTTCTGCTTTCAGAAAGTCAATTATGTAATAAAAAAATGCAATCATAAAGTAATATGCTAAGCTCAAAAAATATACCTGCAGATTCCATCATTGAAAGCAATCCCTTTCAGTTACCAACTCAAACAGACATTTAAAGATGGGAAACAGGATATAGTATCACCAAATTGCGTTCACTTTCAATGGATGAAGATTGTGAAGAGTTGCGATAGCATGATGGATGAGCTCAACTATTGGAACTAATGTTTTAAAAGTTCAGTTTCTATCCTCTAAGTAGAGTTTCGATTCGGCTGTTTCAATGATTTTGGCAAATTTTGCTCTAAAAAAAGAAAAATAGCAAAATTTTATTCTAGATTACTGATTATATTTTGAGTTCTTTAGGGTTATTATTTGTGACTTTAGGTAGTTCCACGTTGAAAACTAAAGTTACTAACTGTGCAAAGCTTAACATGTTAGACATATTTGTACTTTCTCTAACATTTATAATATCTTATACTTTTCACTAATTCTTGTAATTTCCCTCATTTTCCTGTTTTTTATATAATTTTTCATATTTTCTCTATTATGATTAACTTTTCCCAAAGCATATTTCATTTAATAACACAAACTAAGTAAGAATAAAACCATTTAAGTGCATTTGATTCCAAAAAGCTAGAGAAGACACCATCAAAATAAGAACATATTCTCTTTCACTACTTTAGTGGTTATATCATTTTATTCTAAAGAAGAGAAAAATTTCATTTGAATAAGAAAAAGAAACAAAGTAACACATGACACTTTATTAAGTAGTAAAGATACACATTAAATTAACAACTTGTGCACAATAATTACAAAACTTAGCCAAAAATAATATAAAATATACTATTAGATCCATAGATAAATGTGACATTCAATAATACTAACGAATTCCAGAAAATGTTAGAATTTTTTGAACATATAAACTTGTCAAACGAAAAAAAAAAATAGTTTCAGTCAATTTTGGTTGAAACTGACTGAAACTGAAAATTTTGGTCCGTTTCAAATTGGTGTTGGGTAAAAAGGATTGTTTCAGCCGAAACTTCAAACCTTTTTTGGAACCTAAAAAGAATTATCGAAAAATTGAAGCCAGAATTTCCTAATTGGTGCAAGAAAGTAGGTCAGGGTGAATGTATTTTGTTCCATGAAAATGTTGAGTTCGTTCACTTTAAAGTCTATGATAAACAAAATCCAGTATCATATAACTCCACTATAGAGATCACTGCTTCGACAAAGCTACCATATGCCTACACTATAAAAATCACTGTCCCCAAATTCTCTTCCTTCCCCTTGACTTTTTTTTGAATCCATAAACAAATTTTATTAATCTAGAACAATCCGAACTAAGCATCTAGTTGAAACAAATCCTAATTATTTTGGTATAAACTTGACAATTTATTTTATACATATTCTAGTGAAGCCAACAGTAAGTGTACTTATAGCACTAGTTCAGATTTATGAATCGCTTGCTTATAACCTTGTGGTTCACGATGATATCATTGGCATCCTGCTCACATGTGTTTTCCCATTCAACAGGCTTCTAGAAACTAACTTGTAATGTAATAAGCTCGTCCTTCTATCCCTACACTGGATCTTGTCTTAAGAGGCAACACGAAATATCTAATTTAAATGCTCTCCATGCCAAACTCAAGCAATATAGGGCTTCCTTTCAATAAATACACCACGTAATATACTGCAAAACATCCATACTTCAAGAAAATAACCTGCAACCCAATAATATATCCATAGTGTAAACTTCATACTCCTAAGTAATACCTTAAATATACATCTTGAAATAGTCCATCCACATGAACCAACCAGCAATGAAAGAAAATAAAAAGGTGTTTCCTATTATCAAAACATCCAGAGGAAGATGTGTCTCTGAGGAAATCTGAGTAGATATTTTCTCTCTTTTTTCTTGATGGAATAAATCTTTTCTTCAACAAATATTTAAACTTACACTAGACCCAACATGTGGTGATATGCATACTTATCACTTTTTTATTCTCAGATCTGAAATAAGTCTTCCATCATGAGGTGGCATCCTTTCTGATGGACTTGGTCCACTCTTAGAACTCCCTAAATTCTCATCTCCTTAAAATGTACGTCTATTTTCGCCAACACCACCAATGCAATTTTAATACGTCTTCCTTCTTTTCCAATACACACAACTTAGTTGATCTACCCTCTCAAATCCTCATTAATTTCATTCTAAACCTAAGAATACCTTTTCTCCAGGTCCAACTTCTCCCAATCCTCCACAAATTATTAACAAATTTTTATTTCTTATCCAACCAAGTTTTCCTAATCGTGTAACTTATGTCACAAGAATCATCAGTTTCTCAGAATACATCAAGAACAGTTACATCCAGTTAAATAGCAATTTGTAAACTAAGAATATGATTAAGCAGTAATTAGTAAGCACTAATCCAACAAAAAAAGAGAGAGAAATATTACATGAGCAAGATTTGTCAGGAACATGAATTACCTTTATCCAATTCGAGCTCCACAGAGTCCAATTCCATCTCCATCTTAGTCACTATATCCTGCATATGATCCAAATGTGTATCAATAATATGGACGACCAAATTCGACACCGTCTTCGGCACCGGGTTGTCGGCCTCCTCCGAGTGATTCATCGTCAACAAGAACTCCAGCACATGCTCCGGAATCACAAAACTCCCATTCGCTGCCTTCTCCCCATCGCCCCCGACGCTCGGAATCTCCGAAAGCAGCGACTGCCCCGTCGGCGAGAACCCGAGCCTCGGCACCCTCCCGAGCGACACCGTGACGACCGAGTTCTCCGTCACCCTCGCCGCAAGCCGGAGAGTGAAATTGCTCGCCGCCGGGCCCGGGGAGTTCACCCGGAAAACAAACGCGCCGTCGACGTGGCCGACGAAGGGGCCATTGCTAACTAAAGCGAGGATGTCGTGGAGCTTTAACGGCGGGCAGAGGACGTCGATGAGGTATTGAGCGAAGCCGGCTAGCTTCTGGTTCCCCTTGGGTAGCTCGACGTGGTACCAGTAGAACTCTTCGCCGTTGCCGCTGCCGTTGGCTTGTGTGAGGTCCCATTGTTTGGTGGTGTAGTTGCCGAGGCCGTCGAAGCGGTAGGCGCGCTGCTTGACGGCGCCGGGGAAGTGGGCGCGACGGAGACGCGCCTCTTTAGTGGTGGGAGTCGCATTGGAAGGCATGTACTCGCCGCCGGCAAGATCCATCGAAGAAGGAAGGGGAAGAGCGAGGGTTGGAAGCGGATCGGAGGAAGAGCCCGGGGGATTTGTTTGTTTATTAAATTGGAGTTTGTTACAACACGCGGTGAAGCACGGTTACAGATTGGAGACAGAGCCATTGTATGACTGGGGAGGGACTAGTTTTATCAGATATTAAAAAAGAGGTTCAGGTGGGAATTGACTCAGAGATAAAGGCTCCAACTCATCAACAAAAGAGGTCTTCCAGAGAAAATCTAGGTTCTAGAAAATCGTCAAGTATGGTTTTTTAGGGGTGCAAATGGTTTGGATTATACCGGATCATGAGTGATTCCGATCTAATCTGGTTTCTTGTTCGAATCTTAAATTTGCACCCAGATTCAATCTAATAGAAAATCGAGTCAGATTGGGTCGAATCCATGGCTACAATTTTGACCCAACGGATCATTTAGGTCGAGTCGGAACTGGTTAGGTCGGTTTGGGTCTATGTATAACTCGGTTCCAACCCAAAAAATTCGAATCCAGGACAGATCTATTTGTTTAGGTCCAGTTCATCAAAGGATTATCCAAGTGTAACAAATTTATCAAATCAATTGATTTTAGTATCATCCTAGTATCACTCAATCCCTTAAAAGCTTGTTCAACTAAAATTAAAATGGCACTGTCTAGGAAAAAATAATACACTTGAGAAAAATAATCCATCAGTTAGATTTCTTTTGTAAAGTGGATTCTTGGTAAATTAGCTAAATAAGAACTAGAAAATGCATGCAATCACATAAAGCAATGGTCTTGAGGAAACAAATCTGACCAATATGAGCCAATTTAACGAAGAAAAAACTTTTTTGAAAGTCAACCAAGATGTTATAACCTAGCAATGCATTAATCAAGTACCTAAAGAACTATGGGTTGAGAGAAAAAGGCTATAGTGAAATAAAAAGAGTGGGCATAGAGAGAGGGGGAGGGAGAGGAGAGCGAGGAGAAGGATGTGTGGGCGGAGGAGGACCAAGAACCATGGTACACGATGCCTCTATCGAGAAGAAAAAGACAGTGAAGGATGGTAGAGAGAGAACAAAACAGAGGAGGGAGAAAAGGGGCAGGTGCAGAAGACTAGAGGCACGGGGATGTGAGAAACAAATAGAGCAAGGGGGAAAGGGAGCGTCACCTAGGGCACCGGCTTCGATGAAGAAAATAGCTGGCGGGTTCGATAAGGAGGGGAGGAAAGAAGGATCAAAGACGGGGGTGACCTTTTCTTTCTCTGAATTAATGAAGGCTTTGTATTAAGTCAAAAATTCGAAATAGTAGAGAGTGGAAACCAAAAAGACTTAACTCTTAACTCTTAAGAGTCAGTGACTCATAGAGCTTTGGGCCGGGCCTTAAGCACCCAATTGGCTTGTTTGGCTTGCATTCCTGCGGCCTGCGGGCCCAAATAGTTTTGCAGATTCGGATCAGGTCGAGGCGAGTCATAGGGTTGAAAATCCAAAATTATCTAAATTTCAAACGGAACGGATCGGGTCGGACCAGAATTCAGAAAACTCTGACCGAACCCCGA
This sequence comes from Phoenix dactylifera, assembly GCF_009389715.1. Taxonomy (NCBI): domain Eukaryota; kingdom Viridiplantae; phylum Streptophyta; class Magnoliopsida; order Arecales; family Arecaceae; genus Phoenix; species Phoenix dactylifera. Next base: position 37,085 of record NW_024068343.1, on the reverse strand, counting down.
AAATGGAACGAGTTCAATTTTATAACCCAATTCAGTCCCACGGGTCTTTTAAAATAGGTCAAATCGAGTTTAATCGGGTCGGATCGGATTGGGTCGGATCCCAAGTCAACCTAACCCATTTGCACTCCTAGTGTTTTTCTAGAGACTTTCTTTATTTTATCGAGCTCTAGAGGCACTTCTTAATGCCCGTTATTGGAAGCCCACCCATAGATACCTAATGGGACTATCATATCCTTCCAGGTTGGCTCCAAGTCCCACTTTAACTTGGTCAGGATTCAATTTTAGGTACAGGATAGGTCCAACCTAAGTGAGGTCTAGTTCGAATGTAGGTCCAATTGATATGTTTCCCCCGTGATCTGGTTTTATATATATATATATATATATATATATATATATATATATATATATATAATGGTTGTCATGAATCATTAGAGATTATATGTTTTTACTTTCAACAAAATAGAAGATAAACAAAAATAGTTGGAGATTGAATTAACAGAACAAAATTAGAACGTTACAAACGCAACCTAATGCATGGGTCAATCCAATCTCATTAAAGCTTGTGTTGTAGCTAGGTGACCCCATTTTGCACCAGTAACTCTGGCATCTGGTGCCAGAGTGAACTGCGTTCGAACTTGCCACTTAGAGGGCCTACATCCAAGGACGAGACTATGTTTGTATGCTCTTACCAAATTATTTAATGATAATTTTTGTAGTTATTAATTCTATTTTATTTGGTGACTACAGTTGTCAATAACTCGTGAATAAATATTATCAAGACAGAAAGGCTCATCTTGGGCGTTGATATATATATATATATATATATATATATATATATATATATATAGATATATATATATATATATAGATATATGTATATATATATATACATGTATACATATATATATAGATATGTGTATATATATATATATATACATGTATACATATATATATAGATATATGTGTATATATATATACATGTATACATATATATATAGATATATGTATATATATATATACATGTATACATATATATATACATGTATATATATATATATGTGTATATATATATATATGTATATATATGTGTGTGTGTGTGTGTGTGTGTGTGTGTGTGTGTGTGTGTGTGTGTGTCCTATATACATATATATATATATATATATATATATATATATATATATATATATATATATATATATATATATATATACATATATAAATATATATGTATATGTATGTATGTATGTATGTATACCAATATAAAAAGTAGTAGACAAGCATAAAGAAAGGGTTAGGGGAGGAGAAATTCATTGAACAAATAGAACTTCTTTAATTATTCAATTAATTTAAACTTCTAATTTAGAAAAATTATTCAAACTAAAAAACTTTTACTATTCTGGTTGAAAGGCAAATTAGATTTTTACAAATATCCAAATTCTTATTTATTATCTCATCAAAGTTTTTATAGAATAAAGTTCTATTAATTTAGTACAGAAAAAAATTTGCAGGATGTCTCATCCGTAGAAATATATATAAATATTGGATTATCCAGAAAATTGATTGTTTCCTTCTTTTTTGTTGCTTTGTAAGAGTTCATATTTTGGAGGAACGACAGAGACTATGAATCAATCAATAGTTTTAATTGTTCAAATTATTAAGAAACAAAGGATCTGTTTTGTCATTTCTACAAATATAATATTTTAATTATGTTTACTGGATAACTTTCCAATTTGTATGTTAGGGAGTAGATCAAAGTTTCGCTATATGGAGTAAGAACTCAGCGGGACCTTATGCTCTAATCAAACAAAGGAGGGTCCCACTGAGTTCTTACTTTTTCATGTCTAAATTCCAGTCCATCCAATTACTACAGAGATGAACCCATCCCGAAATATGAACCGTAAAAGAAAATACCTATTTAACCGATCACAAGAATACCGGTTACAGTACCTATCAGCCAAAAAGGAATCCTTCCAGTAGTATCGGCCATTTCCCCCACTTTCCTCCACATTTCATCAAGTGGTCATGCTAGAGACAAAAGCAGTCATAGATAATTATGAGGATAGTATCTTTCTGATGGGGATAAGAGAATTCCTACTATTCTCTTTCTTCTCTCAATTGAAGAAATAATTGGAAAATAAAACAGCAAGTACAAAAATGAGTAATAAACCCCAGTATAGACTGGTACGATTCCATTCAACATTTTGTTCATTCGAGTTTGATTGATAGGTTGAGTCAAAAAATATGTTGTTTATTATGTTGGGTGCATGGTCCTTAACGAGGATAACTTTGTAATCCAAATCTCTCAATATATACCCCAATCGGTCATGCTCCGGAAATGTTCTATTAATTTTGTAGTCACCCACTTAGTAATATCTTTTATTTTGTAGGGGACACGAAGAAGGGGAAGGGGACTAGGGTCTCACTCTTGAGATCGCAATGGTGTCGTCAAGGGACACGACCATGGTGAGATGAGTCTCGAGGTTCAAGTTGATGAAGACCGGGAAGGACGAAGCAGCCACTGATGGCGGAGAAAGGCTTCCTCTCGCCATTGGAGGTGGTTCGTGAGCTCGTCTTCTCGCCGAAGGGGTGGCGAAGGATGAAGGGTTTCTAGGAAGGAGAAGGCTTTAGCGTCTTGGCTTGCAATAATATTTTGCACTGGAGTGTGCATATATAGATATAAACGAGTTTATGGAATCTGGACGATTGATTTGGTTCATGGCTGATTGATGGTTCGAGCTCAATGGTCAGTGATGAATAATTGCTCTTCGGATGCATGTAATAGTGGCAATAATATTATGCACACTGTTGCAAAAGTAATATGAGCGGCTGCCAGACACGTGGCTTTGAGTGTTGATCTCAAAGCAAGAAAGCACCGCTCCACGGCGGGAACAAAAATGATACCCAGCAGGCACAGCAGAATATAGTATGGACGGGATTTTTATTTTACTATATTTTCTATATATTTTAAAATAAAATCCAAAAATCAAATAATAACGAAACTCCTCTGTCAATTTCATAATTTTAAAACAATAATAAATTGTACGAACTAAGAGAGATCATTCACGAAGGGTAGGACTGAAATTAGATCGGATACTAGCATGTCCATATACCTATTTGTTTCATCTGACGAATATAGATACAAATATGAATATTAGTCGAATACAAAAATTTATATCTATGTTTATTTTAAACAAATATAGATACAAATCGGATACTGAAATATGGATATAAATATAGATATAAATCAGATAATTAAATTTTATGACTATAGAAATAAAAGATATTACTAAGTGGGTAATAAATCAAATCAATATCATATTCATGTGGTCTATTCTAGATATGAATACGATCTCAATTAATATTAGAATCTCTTGGGCAGTGCACGGGCCATTTGATATATGGGTCTATTCGTTAGTGGGGGACATGTGCGCTGATGGATTCGGCTTAGGGGATCAAAAAAGGAATGAAAATAATGATATATCGGCAAATGGAATGAAAATCAGTCATCGGATTGTTGGGGTATGTGGAGACCATTGGTGATGAAGAGAATTGAAGGAGAATTAATTCTGCATAGTTCTGTCTGGCGGACTGTCGGAGTCGACTCGAGCTACAGTCGAGTCGACTCGGGAACAGTCGAGTCGACTCGAGGCCTGTCGAGTCGACCCGGGAGGAGAAAAGCCGAAAAACCATGTTTATGTCTGGACTGTCAGAGTCGACTCGAGCTACAGTCGAGTCGACTCGAAGCATCGTCGAGTCGACTCGAGCCACAGTCGAGTCGACCCGAGATCGTGCCAGTTATACTGGAAGTTGTCCAGACGTGCCCGAGTCGACTCGAACTAAAGTCGAGTCGACTCGAGCTCGCAGGAAATCATACGGACGAGTTTCTTTTGGTGTTTTTGGTGGCACTTCGACGGCTATGATCATCTGAAGGTCTTGAGACTATATATAGGACTCATGAGAGCCCTAGGGGATAGAGATTGCCGTATATTTGAGAGAGACTCTTGTTTGTGAGGCTAGGGTTCTAGAGAAGAAGAGGATTGGGATCCTACTTCTTGTGCAAAGGGAATTCTGTGTGAATCTCTTGTAGAGCGATCGCTTGTGATCGTTCGGGTGTGTGCTATCTCTGTAATCAGATCATCCTAATTGAGATTTAGAGCGGTGGAGGACGTAGGCTACTTGTAGCCGAACCTCGTTACATCTTTGTGTTTGCTTTGCTATTTTCTTCCTTCTTCTTCTTCCTTTGATCTTTGATAATCCGTTGCGGTGCTCAAGTGTTTTACCCTACTGATACCAGGGGTAATCTTTTGCCCTTCGTAGCGGAAGCGAAGTGGTGATCCTTGAGTCCGGTGTCGAGGGAGCGAGAGAGTGCTTATCCGTTCGTTTCTCTCTTTGCTTGTCCGACGTCGGTGGCGGCGCCGGTGTGAGTGGGTTCCGGCGCGGGCGCTGACAACAAGTGGTATCAGAGCTATTGGTTTTCTGCGATGGCAGATGAAGGAAAGGTGCGAATTGAGAAGTTCAATGGCACGAACTTCGGGTTTTGGAAGATGCAAATAGAGGATTACCTTTACCAGAAGGATCTCTATTTACCTCTTGGAGGTAGAGCAAAGAAACCAGAGAAGATGCCCGATGAAGACTGGGAGGTCCTCGATCGGAAGACGCTCGGCACCATTAGATTGTCACTTGCATCCCAAGTGGCATTCAACATCAAAAACGAGAAGACGACGATGGAGTTGATGGCAACATTGTCGCGGATGTACGAGAAACCCTCAGCATCAAACAAGGTATTTCTCATGAAGAGGTTGTTTAATCTTCGTATGAAAAATGGCGGCAGCATAGCAGAATACCTCAACGAATTCAATGGACTCACGGCCCAGTTGGAGTCAGTGGAGATTAGTTTTGACGATGAGATTCGGGCATTGCTAATCCTCTCCGGATTGCCTGATAGCTGGGAGGGCTTGGTGATGGCAGTGAGCAACTCTTCGGCGACGGGGAAGTTGATCTTTGATGACGTTGTGGGAGTGCTTCTGAGTGAAGAAGCAAGAAGAAAATCTTCTGGAGCTACGGAGTCGTCTGGAAGTGTACTAAACACCTCTGACCGGGGAAGACAAAAGAAGGACGGTCGATTTCGAAGCGACTCGAAGTCGAGATCCAGCAGGTCTCGAGCATCTCAGAACAAGGGAGTGAAGTGCTGGAACTGCGGGAAGACGGGGCACTTTAGGAGGGACTGCAAATCTCCTAATGGGAAGCAAGGCGACCACACCGAAGGAGTCAGCAAGGATCTGGCAAATCTTGCTGAAGACGGTGATATGGATGCCCTCGTTCTATCTTTATCTACCTGTGACGAGTCTTGGGTGATAGACTCGGGCGCGTCTTTTCATGCTACATCCCAACGGAAGTTTCTTGGAGGATATGAGAAGGGAGACTTCGGCAAAGTCTACCTAGGGGATGGAGAGCCTTGCACCATACAAGGAAGGGGAAGTGCGGAAGTGAAGTTGATTTCTGGATCTTCACTTGAGCTTGAGGACGTACGGCACGTGCCTCAACTGCAGAGGAATTTGATTTCTGTTGGACAGTTGGCGAGCCAGGGGTACAACACTACTTTCACAGCTGATAAGTGGAAGATATCTAGGGGTTCGTTGACGGTGGCTAGTGGCAAGAAGGTTGGGACACTTTATGTCGCCAACGGCACGGAGAACTCTATTGGAGTTGCTGCAGCAGATGTGGACACCAAGTTATGGCATTGTAGACTTGGGCACATGAGTTATCAGGGACTGGAGGTGATGCACCAGTTGGGAAAGCTACAGGGTCTTAGGAGTGTTGAGATGGACTTCTGTGAGAATTGTGTTCTCGGAAAGCAGAAGCGTGTTTCATTCAACAAAGAAGGTAAACCTCGGAAGCAAGAAAAGCTAGATCTCGTGCACACGGACGTGTGGGGGCCTGCACCAGTTTCTTCCATTGGTGGATCTCAGTACTATGTTACTTTTATTGATGATGCTACCAGGAAGCTTTGGGTGTTCTTCTTGAAGCACAAGTCAGAGGTATTTGGGGTCTTCAGGAGATAGCAGGCGATGGTAGAACTCGAGACAGGAAAGAGGTTGAAATGCCTGAGATCGGACAACGGTGGTGAGTATTGTAGCAGGGAGTTTGAGGACTACTGTGTAGATGCTGGGATCGTCAGGCAGAGGACAGTTCCAGGGACACCACAACAAAATGGAGTTGCTGAAAGGATGAACAGAACAATTAATGATCATGCCAGGAGCATGAGGATACATGCTTGATTGCCACAGCAGTTTTGGGCGGAAGCAGTTAACACTGCTGCCTACTTGATCAACAGAGGGCCATCAAAGAAACTTGAATTTGGGATTCCTGAGAAAGCATGGATAGCGAAGAAGATTGATTTGGCGCACTTACGAGTATTCGGTTGTACCAGTTATGTCTATGTTGATTTCAGTCAAAGAAGCAAACTAGACGCCAAATCAAAGAAGTGCATTTTCGTTGGATACGGAGGTCAACTGTTTGGGTACCGGCTTTGGGATCCCAAACACAGGAAGATCATTCGTAGTAATGATGTGGTATTCAATGAGAAAATGCAGCAGAGCTATGAATCAGAAACAAAACCTGTTGAGCCGTGTTTTGTGGATCCTGAAGAGGAGTCTACAAATTCTGGTCAGAAGACTCAGTCAGAGCAAGAACCTGAAGCATTGGCACCCCCTCCACAACTAAGAAGGTCCACTCGTAGTACTCATGGGAAGCCTCCTCAAAGGTATGATGGGACTCTTAGTTATTTGCTGCTCACAGATAATGGCGAACCTGAATGCTTCACGGAGGCATTGGAGGTTGATACCAGGGAGGAGTGGGAGTTGGCCATGGATGATGAGATGAAGTCATTGGAGCAGAATCAAACGTGGGATTTGGTGGATCTGCCCAAGGGGAAGAAAGCACTGTCAAACAAATGGGTTTACAGGCTGAAGGAAGAGCAGGGTGGGAAGAAGCGGTACAAGGCCAGGCTGGTTGTAAAAGGATTTCAGCAGAGAGCAGGTATCGACTTCACAGAGATTTTTCTCCTGTAGTTAAGATGAGTTCTATTCGAGCGGTGCTGAGTATGGTGGCAGTAGAGGATCTTCACTTAGAGCAGCTTGATGTGAAGACGGCCTTTCTCCACGGAGATCTCGATGAGGAGATATATATGCAGCAGCCGGAGGGATACATTGCAGCTGGCACGGGTGACTTAGTCTGCAAATTAAAGAAAAGCCTCTATGGTTTGAAACAGGCACCCAGACAATAGTATCTCAAGTTCGATAGTTACATGCTTGAGATAGGATACAGGAGATGTCAGGAGGATCACTGTTGCTACTTCCGAGACTTCGGTACATCTTACATTATCTTGCTATTGTATGTTGATGACATGTTAGTTGCAGGAGCTAGCATGCATGAGATTGCAAAATTGAAGCTGAAGCTGTCAAGAAAATTTGCAATGAAGGATCTAGGAGCAGCGAAAACAGATCCTTGGGATGCGGATCAGCAGAGATAGGTCTAAACATATCCTCAGACTATCTCAGGTGGAGTACATCAGCCGAGTACTCAGGAGATTCTGCATGGAGGGTGCCAAACCTGTTGGCACACCGCTGGGTGCCCACTTTAAGCTTTCAAAAGGGCAAAGTCTGAAGACGCGGGTGGAGGAGCTCAATATGTCAAAAATTCCGTATGCATCGACAGTGGGGAGCTTGATGTACGCTATGGTGTGTACGAGACCAGACATTGCTCAAGCAGTGGGAGTTGTGAGTCGCTTTATGAGCTGCCCAGGCTTGGAGCATTGGCGCGCGGTCAAATGGATACTGAGGTATCTGAGAGGCACTGAGCACATGTCATTGTGCTATGGAGGTTCTGAGATCCGGCTACAGGGCTCTGTGGACTCAGACATGGCAGGGGACTTGGACGGCAGAAGGAGCACGACAGGGTACTTGTTCACCTTGGGCAGTGGAGCCGTCAGTTGGATTTCTAGGTTGCAACCAGTTGTTGCATTGTCGACTACGGAGGCGGAGTATGTGGCAGCCACAGAGGCGTGTAAGGAACTAATATGGCTTCAAGGCTTGATGAAGGAGCTTGGGAAGGAGCAGAAAGATTGCATGTTATATTCAGATAGTCAAAGTGCAATTCATCTGGCGAAGAATTCAGCTTTCCATTCAAGGACGAAGCATATTGACATACGGTACCACTTCGTGAGGTCCTTGCTCGAGCAGAGACTTGTCAAGTTGGAGAAGATTCATATAAGTCAGAATCCTGCAGATATGTTGACGAAGGTCGTCACGGTGGAGAAGCTGAGGAGTTGTTCAGCTTCTGCTGGTCTTCATGCTTGAAGACGTTGAGGAGGCATCGTACCGATTTCACTAGGATGATCCAGTTTTTCAGTGGGAGCACAGAGGAGAACCAAGTAACAAGAGGATATACCCAAGGTCTCCAAGTGGGAGATTGTTGGGGTATGTGGAGACCATTGGTGATGAAGAGAATTGAAGGAGAATTAATTCTGCATAGTTCTGTCTGGCGGACTGTCGGAGTCGACTCGAGCTACAGTCAAGTCGACTCGGGAACAGTCGAGTCGACTCGAGGCCTGTCGAGTCGACCCGAGAGGAGAAAAGCCGAAAAACCATATTTCTGTCTGGACTGTCAGAGTCGACTCGAGCTACAGTCGAGTCGACTCGAAGCATCGTCGAGTCGACTCGAGCCACAGTCGAGTCGACCCGAGATCGTGCCAGTTATACTGGAAGTTGTCCAGACGTGCCCGAGTCGACTCGAACTAAAGTCGAGTCGACTCGAGCTCGCAGGAAATCATACGGACGAGTTTTCTTTGGTGTTTTCGGTGGCACTTCGACGGCTATGATCATCTGAAGGTCTTGAGACTATATATAGGACTCATGAGAGTCCTAGGGGATAGAGATTGCCGTATATTTGAGAGAGACTCTTGTTTGTGAGGCTAGGGTTCTAGAGAAGAAGAGGATTGGGATCCTACTTCTTGTGCAAAGGGAATTCTGTGTGAATCTCTTGTAGAGCGATCGCTTGTGATCGTTCGGGTGTGTGCTATCTCTGTAATCAGATCATCCTAATTGAGATTTAGAGCGGTGGAGGACGTAGGCTATTTGTAGCCGAACCTCGTTACATCTTTGTGTTTGCTTTGCTATTTTCTTCCTTCTTCTTCTTCCTTTGATCTTTGATAATCCGTTGCGGTGCTCAAGTGTTTTACCCTACTGATACCAGGGGTAATCTTTTGCCCTTCGTAGCGGAAGCGAAGTGGTGATCCTTGAGTCCGGTGTCGAGGGAGCGAGAGAGTGCTTATCCGTTCGTTTCTCTCTTTGCTTGTCCGACGTCGGTGGCGGCGCCGGTGTGAGTGGGTTCCGGCGCAGGCGCTGACAACACGGATTGGGGCCATAATTATAGGATTTTGGCAGATCAACTGCTAAGAACATGGCAATGAAGACATCCCATTAGACTCTTACCCATCGACTGCGACATAAGGGAGCATTGTTTACATCACATCATAAGAGCTATGGGATCGCTGGAGGCAGTTGCCATCCAGATAAACCTAATGGATAGAATAACTTTAAATAGGTTATCACGTGACATCTGATAGGCTGAATGGGGTTTGGCCATGGTATGCCAAATGGTTGCAAGGAGCATAAGGGTGCAAGCCAAGCAGTGCTAGGACATTGGGTCTAGAGTCAATGCATTCTAGTGATGTGATTGCTAGATCTTTGGCCTGATGATAATAGTCATGCAACAAGGAGAAGTGTGTGAGTAGTTGCTGGAATGACAAAAAAGTGAGTGTCTAGGGTGTAACCATAGGAACAACTGGAGATACGTGGAGGATAGACATGAAAAGTTATTGATGCTGGGAGAGAATGGTTACCTAACCATTTAGAATTGTATTGTATAAACATAGGCATGTAACTCTAGAAGAAAAGCTTTTTTGCCAATCAAGCACCTATCATTTATCTTTTCCTTTAACTTTATTTATCTTTAATTTTCTTGTCTTAGTTACCTCACTCTAATCTAGTTTATTCATAGCTATTAGTGTAAAATCGTAGCCCTGGCTACAACATATCTCCTCCTCTTCCGAGCAAGTGGTATCCTGGTGATGAAAGCTGAAGGCATCATGATCCATGTTGCCAACCCTTTACCCTTTCTTCTTTTTAATTAACATCGATGGTACGCGCATATACTTGCTAGGGATCTGCATGTTGTATTTTTCCTTGCGGAGAATCCAATGGCCAACAGAAAGTCAATTAACCTTTAGACTAGAATAATCCTAAGATTCCAAAAGTTGATAGTGAAAGGAAAGAAATTCTTTAGGAATCAATCTAGAATTAGATTTCTAGAGCTATCATTAAGGGCTAAAGTATTTGTTGCATTGCAGCATCTAAGTAGTTAAGTAGTAAGATGATAAAATGTAGCATCCTAATGCCCATTATCAACCAAATAAAACAAACTTTCTATATCTATCTACCTTTTGAAGGTGTTTGTATCTCTATCTCAACAACCTAACTGGAGGTCATGGGGAAGCATCATGTGGATAGAGTTAGATGAAGGTAGATATAAATCATATGACCTTTGTTGATCTGGATAAGGTTTAGCCATGATAAATCCTACTTACAGAGGTATAGATTGAAGAGGTAGAATATAGCAATCATGCTCAAGAGCGGGCCAACAGATCAAGACTTAGTCGTGATCAATCACAATATAAGGTATATGAAGTCGGATAGCTAACAGAACAACTAAAATGAGGTGATGAAATTGGTCTCCAAGATACTCCTAAGTGCTAAAGACTGTATTGTAAGCCAAATAAGGAGAGGGCCAATATGAGCATATTGGATGAACCAAGATAAAAGAAATATAATTATCGGTCTGATAGTTGGTGTAAAGCAACCGTGCTAATGAATATACGCAGTGGAGGATAATTGGCATCAATTACTAGAATTGCCAAAAATGGAGGCCAATCATGGATAATAACCACTAGAATAGAAAATTGTTATATTTAGTATAAATAAATAGAAATTATACTCTATAAAAGATCCTTCGAAGATCTAACTTATTGATGTATTTTATCTTATCTTAGCTTAACTTACCGGTAGTTCTCTATATTGGGAGTAGTGTTAACTTAGATTTTTACTACCGTAGCTTAAGCTACACCCCTGCACCTATTCAAATCCATTTTTTTGAAATGGTGATGTAACAATAGTGAAAGTTCTTGAAGGTCATGGTATATGGACCCTTGCTACTCTCATATTGTCCCTTCGATCACTATTTTTCTCGTTGCTCTAATGCCGGTGTCATGCCGGTGCACCTATTTATCCTACCATTCGACTTTTCACCATTCTTTTCTTGGCACACCTAAATAGGACAAGAGGGTGACAACAAGTTTGCTAGCATGCCATGGATTGGACCAAAAAAAGAGAGTGCTATCAAATTCTTTGGCTTGCATAATGGGACATTACGTAGCTATGATCATACCATTGTAAAAAGAAATCAAGAAAGTAGCTACAAAGAAAGTGGCTATTATGTTAAAGCCACTCTTGAAGCGTTATGCAGCATCTTCAGCTTAAATGCTAGAATGGATTGAAAATTTTGTTTTTGTGGTTGAAAGTCGATATGTCAAGACACAATACACTTATGGCAAATAATTTGATGAGATAGTCAAGCCCATCATTATAATGAATGGATCTGCTTTTAACCAGTGCAAGAAAAGCTATGGTTTATGAAGAATCCAAATTGAAGATTTTGATTCATCAAGAGATAATGGCCAAAGATTATTCAATGGAACCCTCAGAATCCACTAACCTAGATAATATAGAAATTATGCCAGCAAGTTATAACTGATCGAACTACTGATGGATACTCTAATAAATACCTAGCCAATATTTGAGATTGTTTATCATGGTGAACCGTGGAAGATTGCTGATATAGTCAGCAAATCCATGCCAATAGTAATTCCCAATTATTTGCTTAGGAGTGAAGGACAAAATTATAGCACCTTTATACTACCAACTGCAAGCGTCATAAGGACTAGGGACAACCTTATCAAAAAGTACTTCCAAAGTTTTTATATGTAAGATGTGCACTCCAAGTACATATATCAAGAGACGACATAATATCACAAGAGTGGATTTGGTACAATACTCGGTGGTACATATAATTGAAGAAACTCATATGGCTTATGGGTAGTATGAATCTCGGTACATAAAAAAAAGTTACTACCTTTTGTTTTGAACTATCAAGGAAAATGAAGAAAAATGAATGATATGTTGCAGAATTCTTCACTACAAACCATTCCACATTATTGATGTGTTATTCAAAGTATACAAATGTCAGATATAATTTCAATTTTAACTCCTTGTTGCATTCTTGTTTTCCATCGGTTCTATTATTTTGTTAATTTGATTTTTCTCATTTCATTCTTCAATTTTCCCTCTATTATAGGGGAGATACCTGATTCCCACATCAGTGTGGTATCCCTCTCATGGATGGAAAAGGGTTGAGGAGAGAGTCAAGGAGGGGGAGAAACTGATGGGATCTTGGAATGCTATGGATCCTACCAACCCAAGATTTTTAGGATACTGGACTTCCTATGAAATGGTTATATGCTGCATTTTGTAAATTTTGGTTGGTGAGATTTGTTCCATACTTTGATTATATCTTCTTTCTCCTCTCCTCAACTCCTCTCCCATGTCCTTTCCAATCATATGGAGGATGTCAATATATATGAGGAAATCACGTGTCCAAACAGCCCAATAAATCAGTTTTTTTTTTCTGTGAAATTTCTAATTTTTTATAGTTTATTCACTTACGTTTCCCTCTAGATTTACGAATTAGTGGTTTAAATATCCCCTAGCACCAGTCGCCATATAGAAGATAACACTCATAGCCATGCCCAAGACATGTACTTAGACCCCCGTTCTATTGTAGTATACATTATTTCTGTTGAAAATTTATGTGGCACAAATTGATTTTAATTACTTTTCCTTGAAATAGGTACTTATTTTCTGAATAAATAAATTAGTGTAAATCTAAGTTAGTTTGAGCTGCTGTACTTGAACCATGTTTTTCTTTTCCATATAGGTGATTGTCTCAACATGCATTCCTGTGCACTTTTATATGTCTTTTTAAAGTTTATTCTTGATTGCTAAATCCTCCTGTATTATGTTGTTGTTGCAGAACTAGATAAGCTACTAGAAGATGCACCCATCCCATTCATTATGCAACATGCAGTCAAGATATCCTCTATCTGCAAGAGAGTTTCATCATTGAACTTGCTCTTGAAGTCAATACAGAGGCGCATTGATAACATAGATCGTATGCTTTCTACTGTTAGATGTATGCCCTAGAAGCCAATTTGGCTGACACATTGTTGATTCTAGGGACATAATTTTGTACTTGACTATTTATTATTGAATAAATAAAAGGCATCTTTTTCATTCATGTGTCTATGAATCGTCCAAGAAATTAATAAGATGATGATACATATTCTCAAGAGTTGAGAATTTGAGCCATGTATCATTGGTGATTAATTTCTAAATGCTCCTGATCAAAGGATCATCACGAGGACGGTGATCGATCCGATCAGTGCACAGATCACTCTCCTTCTGGATGGACGAGACTTGAGTCCACAGTGTAGGGACACTGAAGTGATAGTGCAGGTGCTTGTTAGAGAACAAGGGTACTGAGCGTGACCAATACAAGAAGTCACTTGGATGTCTATCCACTCGTCAGTGACTTGCTTGATGTTGCAGTAGTGTGACTGGTCCTTTGACCTGCGGTGCTTCGGCTACTCACAGTGAGGTTATTGTAGTTTGACTGCACACATACATGGTCTCTAGCCATATGGGACCATGCAGTGTAGATTGGCTGCAGTAAGTTCACTGTAGGAGTAGGGTATGCACCTATATGAAATCTATCGACCTTGATAGATAAGGAGAGATCCTATGTGATTTATAAGACTGAGTTCGTAAGACCTCGGCCGGGGCAGTATGCACAGTGGAGAAAGAGTTTTTCACTATCGAACTCGAGTCGAATAAATCTTGACATATGACAGACGATGGGGTTTGACGAGTTGTCCATGACCTCCGTCCTGTAGGGATCCACGATAGTAGGACTATATCACATGTTAACTGCACCTAGAGGTTCATCATTCCATTCTGCTGGGTAGCCACTACATGCTGCTAGGTGTCACTGGTGGATGGTGGGACTCATAGGGATTATCTTGATGATCGATAAACCCCAATGAGTTGAGTTGGAATCGTTCCAACCCATTGAAAGGAGTTTTCAATGATATAGTGATAGAGATCACAATATATCTCACTACCAGTCAGAATAGAACCTATGGGGTCACACACACTAGAAGTATTGACCGATCCGATGGTTGAAATCGTGATTAGGAATCACAAGAAATCAATTTGATTGATAAAAGGTTGAAGAAGGAAAAAGGAATTAATTAATTGGACTTGAAACAAGAATCCTACTTCGGATAGGATACCTAGAGTTCTAATTGGATTAGGACTGGGATTCCTACTTGGAATAGGATTCCTCAATCCTAATGAGATTAGGAATTTTGAATCTAAATCGGATTCCTACTTGGAGTAGGATTCCTAGGAATCCTAATTGGATTAGGACTTCGGATTCAAATCTAATCCTAATTGGATTAGGACTAAATACATCCTAATATGGATTAGGGTTTCTTAAGTCACAATTAATTATTAATCTAATGAATCAATAAGACTCCTAATTGGATTAGGATTGAAGAGTTCAATTGAGTCAAAATTGATTCAAGTTCTAATTGGATTAAGACTTACCTAGATTGGATCCATTGGTTCACCCTTGGGCTAAACCTAATAGGATTAGGGCTTGACCACATTAGGGCAATGCAAACCCTAATGTGGACTAGGGTTTACCAAGAGGGAGGGAAGCAAGCCCCTCCCCTTGATCCATTGGTGCGGCACAAGAGAGGGGGCCGGCGCCCCCTCTTTGGAAAGATGTCTAGGGCTCCTACTTAGTAGGAACCCTAGATGGCTATAAAAGGAGGTGTGAGGCCGGCGCCCTAAGCATAGAAGAACTCCTCCTTCTCCTTGCCGTGAGCCTCCCTCTCCTCTCTTCTTGTGATCAGCCGCAAGCAAGGAAGACCAAGGCCAAAGGTTGGCGGCATCCTCTTCCTCCCTTCTTCCTTCCAACGCAGGGAAAAGAAAGAAGGCTGCGTGGGGATTCTTCTTCTTCCTCTTCTTCAACCTTCTTCTTCCTCCTCTCAAGCACTTTCAAGAGTTGAAAGAAAGAGAAGAGATCAGCCATCAAAGGAGTCTTTGCAAGGGAGCTAGCACCCCGGGAAGACAAGAAAGCTTTGATCGGTTCTCTACTTCGTGTGGATACCCGTAGAGGCCGGACGTTTGAACGGCTTCAAGCGAACCCTCTCCCATAACCACGAATTCAGATTCGCGGTGATCGTCTACCCGCGCAAGGTGAAGATTTTGATCTTCCTATTGTTTTAAAAGCTTTAATTCTTACCTAATTACGAAAGGTCTCGAAACAAGCGTTCATGCGATGAACGTCGAACCCGTGCATGCCGATTCCGCTGCCATCTGAAAAATTTTTGAAATATCAGCGGCATGGGCGGGTTCCCAACAGTGGTATCAGAGCCTAGGCTTCGTAGATTAAGGTAAGAATTAAATATCTAAAGGCATATTAGATCTGAAAATTAAATGATCATGCATGCTGAAAAATTCTGCATGCAGATTTTTTCAGGGGTGCTGATTTTTACATGCTGATTTTTATGTGATAAAAAGATGATTCTAATTGCATTGTTAATGGGATTACAAAGTTTAGAATCATGATTAGCATGATCAGCGACCTATGTCATGATATAATCAGTTAAGTTTCAGATCTGAAAATTATAATTGTAGCATACGGTGATGATCATAGGATTCAACCCCTTTTGGTATCAAATGTAATGACCTGCGATGTGATCTGCGATGTCATGTAATTTTTCAGATGCTTGCATGCATCTTATTTGATGTTTTGAGAGGCCTGCGTGCCTCCTAAAAGGAGATGTAAATTATTTTTATTTTTATTTTACATCTGGTTGTATTTCTGTGATGTGATGTACATCAACGATCAAGTTGAAGCAAAGGCATGAGATGAAAGGTGATCCAAGCGGTTGATGGCGATGGGATCAAGGGTTGATCAAGGATCGAATCAAGGAGGCTTGGAACCAATTCAAGAGTTGAAGACCACTTGATCAATTGATGTGCATGTGCTTGTAATACGACCTAATTAGAATCCATGATCATCACCTAGTTAAAGTTTAGCTTTAATTATTGCCGCGATTATAACTGCCTGCAATGCGCCGTTTGCATGTGATGTGAATGAGAGTCGGGTAGATAGGTCTACATGTGATGTAGCAAACCCAATTGAGACCTAAATCAAAACCTCCTCAATCAAGTCGAGAGTGAACCGACATGAGCAAGTCATATTAGATTAATTGATCTAATTGGTGTCTAGGAAAGCATGAAAGGTGGTTACTTAATTAGGACCTTACTCTCTGAGTAAGAGGAGCCTCCCACCTGCTTACCTGGCCAATTGTTCGATTACCTCTTATGAAAGGCTCAAGTTGCAAACACTAAGACCTGATTAACCAATATTAAGTCAATAGGTCTTCCACTGTAGTAGAGCTGCTAAGGCCTTTCTGATGTTGACTTGTCTCGGCTGGATACAGTGGTCAAGTTGCATTGGGGGGCTGGACCTCTCTATAGACATGAGATGTTGTAGGGTAAAGGTGGGGTTGGGCACCAATAACTGTTAGGTGAGGACCCAATGACGACTTTATTCCTACGGTTATACAGTGGGTCTGACTTAACTAAGAAATGGGACCAATAACTGTTAGGTGAGGTCTTCATGGCTTAGAGACCAAGTTGCACTGCAACATGCTTGAGAAGCATTGTACAAGAGTTGTACACTCATCCATCTATGTGTCACCAATAACTGTTAGGTGAGGTGGCATGTAAATTGGTGGGACCGCAGTACCCACTAGAAACCCTAGTCGTGTGGGATTTCCGTTTTCCTACCAGGGGAGTGTGAGGAATTCGAGAAAATAGTGGGAGTCACATTTGTTCTAAAAGACCTTAGGACAGATTAGGATCAAGTACAAAAGTCTAACTAGAATCTTTACTCTCTGCAGATACAATGTCGGCTTCAAACCCTTTGACCCGTATTCTTGAGACCAACCGACTGACCGGAACCAATTACAAGGACTGGCTTAGAAATCTCAAAATAGTTTTGGACTGTGAGAAGATAGGTTATATACTCGATTCAGATATCCCCACATTACCAGCACGTCCCACTGATGTTCAGCGTGAGATGCATAAAAAGTGGTTGGACGATGACATTAGAGTAAAATGCTATATGATGGCATCTATGTCTAATGAACTCCAATGCCAGCATGAAAATATAAAGACTGCTAGGGACATACTGGCACACCTACAAGAGTTGTATGGTGAGCAGAGTCGCACAGCTCGTTTTGAAGTGTCCAAGAGGCTTTTCAAAGCGAAGATGCGCGAAGGGCAGTCTGTTCATGATCACGGTCTGACCATGATCAAGGACCTAGAGGAGCTTGAGAAGCTCGGTATGGACATGCACAAGGAATTGCAAGTGGATTTGATCCTACAGTCACTTCCTGATTCATTTGGTCAGTTTATAGTAAACTACCACATGAATAAGATTGAATGCACTAAGACTGAACTAATCAACATGTTGGTAACTGCTGAGGGAGCCTTGAAAGGTTCAAGGGGCAATGTCCTCGCTGCTGAGTTGACTTCTGGTTCCAAGAGAAAGTCTACTTGGAAGAAAAAGAAGCCTGCAAAGAAGCAGAAGAAAGACAAGAAGCCAAAGAAGGAAGTTCAAAAGAAAAGGGCTAACGACAAAGGAAAATGTTTCCACTGCAATGTCGAAGGCCACTGGAAGAGAAACTGTCCTTCATACCTCGAGAGCCTGAAGAACAAGAAAGGTGACACACCTTCAGAAGGTATAGACTTGCTCATTATTGAAACTAATCTAACGGTTTCTTCTACTTCTAGTTGGGTTATAGATTCTGGTTCTAGTGCTCATTTGTGCACTACCATGCAGGGTCTAAAGGAAAGTAGAAGGCTGGCGGAAGGCGCGGTAACCCTTCGGGTTGGCAACGGGGCAAAAGTTGCTGCTGTGGCTGTGGGCACCTACCATCTGCGACTACCGTCTGGATTTAGTTTAATACTTAGAGACTGCTATTATGTACCTGTTGCTAGCAGAAATTTGATTTCTGTTTCATGTCTAGCACAGGAAGGTCATGTTTTTACATTTGACAAAGACTGCTGTTCTATTTATTTGAGAAATAAAATAGTCGCACGTGGTTTTATGATTGACAGTCTCTACCATTTATATATGGATGTATCTGTGAATGTTACCGAGCAAGATGTGAGTGCCAAAGGATCCAAAAGATCCAGAGATGAGATAAACCAAAGATATTTGTGGCACCTCAGACTTGGCCATATTGGAGAAGATAGAATGAACAAAATGGATAAAGATGGGCTCTTAGGCTCATTGACTTCCGAGTCATATCCAGTTTGCGAGTCCTGTCTTCAAGGAAAGATGGCCAGACTACCCTTTGTAGGACATGGGGAGAGGACCACTGAAATACTTACCCTAGTACATACAGATGTATGTGGCCCATTCGATGTGCTAGCCAGGGGACGTTATTCTTACTTCATTACCTTTACCGATGATTATTCACGGTATGGGTATGTGTATCTTATGAGACACAAGTCTGAATCCTTTGAAAAGTTCAAAGAGTTCAAAAATGAAGTAGAAAAACAAACTGGAAAACCTCTTAAGGCTCTTCGATCAGATCGGGGAGGAGAATACCTTAGTGGGGAATTCCGGGACTATCTCAAAGAAAACGGCATAGTCTCACAATGGACACCTCCGGGTACACCTCAACTCAACGGGGTGTCAGAGAGGAGAAATCGGACCCTATTGGATATGGTCAGGTCCATGATGAGCTTCACTGATTTACCTATGTTCCTTTGGGGAGATGCCTTACTCACAGCGATTTATTTATTGAATAGAGTTCCCTCTAAATCCGTTCCTACCACACCGTATGAGATATGGCATGGTAAGAAACCAAGTCTGGGTCATCTCAAGATTTGGGGATGTCCGGCCCACGTCAAGCGACTACAGGCAAACAAGTTAGAGGCTAGGACCATAAGTGCTCGTTTTATAGGATATCCTAAAGAGTCATTAGGATACAATTTTTACGTCTCAGAGGATCACAATGTGTTTGTGAGCCGTCATGCCATCTTCTTGGAAAATCAGTTTATCCTTGATAGAGGCAGTGGGAGGAAAATTGAGCTTGAAGAGAAAGTCTCTGAAAAGCAACGAGTCATGGATCCTATAGAACCTATTCATAAGGAGCCAGTACACGATGTCCCTCAACCACCGCGTAGATCTAGTAGGGTCTCCCATCCTCCCGATAGATACTTAGGTATACTAGAAGAGGATACAGAGAAAATGTTCCTAGTGGGGGATAGGGATCACATACAGGATCCCAAAACCTACAACGAGGCAATATCTGATATCGATTCCGAGAAATGGCTGGAAGCTATGAAGTCAGAGATAGACTCCATGCATTCCAACCAAGTCTGGACCTTAGTAGATCCACCAAAAGGTATTGTACCTATTGGATGCAAATGGATCTACAAAAGGAAGATAGGTTCGGATGGAGAGGTAGAGACCTATAAGGCAAGGCTTGTGGCGAAAGAGTATAGTCAGCGTGAAGGCATTGACTATCAGGAGACCTTTTCACCTGTAGCCATGCTAAAATCCATCCGAACATTGCTTGCCATTGCAGCATTTCATGATTATGAAATCTGGCAGATGGATGTGAAAACTGCTTTCCTGAATGGATATCTTGATGAAGATATCTATATGGAACAGCCTTTGGGTTTTACTTCCAGTGATGGAGATCACAAGGTCTGCAAGCTGCAAAGGTCCATCTATGGACTAAAGCAAGCATCTCGGAGTTGGAACACTCGTTTCGATGATACAATCAAAACGTTTGATTTCATCAAAAACGAGGAGGAACCATGTGTTTATAAAAAGGTTAGTGGGAGTGCTGTCGTTTTTCTCGTACTGTACGTAGATGACATTCTCCTGATTGGGAATGATATTCCCATGCTAACCTCGGTCAAGGTCTGGTTGTCAAAAGAATTCTCCATGAAAGACCTTGGGGAAGCATCCTATATTTTGGGAATAAAGGTCTATAGAGATAGATCTAAAAGGATGCTTGGCCTGTCACAGAAAATGTACATAGAGGAGGTGCTGAAGAGGTTCAGCATGGAAAACTCCAAGAGGGGTCTCTTACCCCTAAGGCATGGAATTCATCTCTCCAAGAAGATGTGCCCCAACACATCTGAGGAAATTCAACGCATGAGCAAGATTCCTTATGCATCGGCAATAGGAAGCCTCATGTATGCCATGTTATGTACACGACCTGATATAGCTCTTGCTGTGAGTGTCACAAGCAGATATCAGTCGAATCCAGGTGAAGAACACTGGACAGCTGTGAAGAATATTCTTAAGTACTTGAGAAGAACTAAAGATTTATTCTTGGTTTTTGGAGGATCATCAGAGTTAAAGGTAGAGGGGTACACAGATTCAGACTTCATGACTGATGTCGATGACAGGAAGTCAACATCTGGATATGTGTTCTTGTGCAATGGTGGTGCGGTAAATTGGAAGAGTTCTAAACAACCGATCATTGCTGATTCTACTATGGAAGCCGAATACATCGCCGCCTCTGAAGCTGCTAAGGAAGGCTTCTGGTTCAAGAAATTCATTGCAGAGTTGGATGTGATGACATCAGATGCCATAACACTCTACTGCGATAATAATGGCGCCATAGCCCTTGCTAAGGAGCCAAGGTCTCATCAGAAGTCTAAGCATATAGAGCGGCGCTTTCACCTCATACGCGACTATGTGGAGAAGAAATATGTAGAGGTGCAGAGAGTAGACTCCGCGGATAACGTGGCAGACCCGTTCACTAAGCAGCTGAGTCAGCAAAAGACTGAAGCCCACCTTGAGAAGATGGGCCTAAGATATATGACCAATTGGCTTTAGTGCAAGTGGGAGATTGTTAGATGTATGCCCTAGAAGCCAATTTGGCTGACACATTGTTGATTCTAGGGACATAATTTTGTACTTGACTATTTATTATTGAATAAATAAAAGGCATCTTTTTCATTCATGTGTCTATGAATCGTCCAAGAAATTAATAAGATGATGATACATATTCTCAAGAGTTGAGAATTTGAGCCATGTATCATTGGTGATTAATTTCTAAATGCTCCTGATCAAAGGATCATCACAAGGACGGTGATCGATCCGATCAGTGCACAGATCACTCTCTTTCTGGATGGACGAGACTTGAGTCCACAGTGTAGGGACACTGAAGTGATAGTGCAGGTGCTTGTTAGAGAACAAGGGTACTGAGCGTGACCAATACAAGAAGTCACTTGGATGTCTATCCACTCGTCAGTGACTTGCTTGATGTTGCAGTAGTGTGACTGGTCCTTTGACCTGCGGTGCTTCGGCTACTCACAGTGAGGTTATTGTAGTTTGACTGCACACATACATGGTCTCTAGCCATATGGGACCATGCAGTGTAGATTGGCTGCAGTAAGTTCACTGTAGGAGTAGGGTATGCACCTATATGGAATCTATCGACCTTGATAGATAAGGAGAGATCCTATGTGATTTATAAGACTGAGTTCGTAAGACCTCGGCCGGGGCAGTATGCACAGTGGAGAAAGAGTTTTTCACTATCGAACTCGAGTCGAATAAATCTTGACATATGACAGACGATGGGGTTTGACGAGTTGTCCATGACCTCCGTCCTGTAGGGATCCACGATAGTAGGACTATATCACATGTTAACTGCACCTAGAGGTTCATCATTCCATTCTGCTGGGTAGCCACTACATGCTGCTAGGTGTCACTGGTGGATGGTGGGACTCATAGGGATTATCTTGATGATCGATAAACCCCAATGAGTTGAGTTGGAATCGTTCCAACCCATTGAAAGGAGTTTTCAATGATATAGTGATAGAGATCACAATATATCTCACTACCAGTCAGAATAGAACCTATGGGGTCACACACACTAGAAGTATTGACCGATCCGATGGTTGAAATCGTGATTAGGAATCACAAGAAATCAATTTGATTGATAAAAGGTTGAAGAAGGAAAAAGAAATTAATTAATTGGACTTGAAACAAGAATCCTACTTCGGATAGGATACCTAGAGTTCTAATTGGATTAGGACTGGGATTCCTACTTGGAATAGGATTCCTCAATCCTAATGAGATTAGGAATTTTGAATCTAAATCGGATTCCTACTTGAAGTAGGATTCCTAGGAATCCTAATTGGATTAGGACTTCGGATTCAAATCTAATCCTAATTGGATTAGGACTAAATACATCCTAATATGGATTAGGGTTTCTTAAGTCACAATTAATTATTAATCTAATGAATCAATAAGACTCCTAATTGGATTAGGATTGAAGAGTTCAATTGAGTCAAAATTGATTCAAGTTCTAATTGGATTAAGACTTACCTAGATTGGATCCATTGGTTCACCCTTGGGCTAAACCTAATAGGATTAGGGCTTGACCACATTAGGGCAATGCAAACCCTAATGTGGACTAGGGTTTACCAAGAGGGAGGGGCGCAAGCCCCTCCCCCTTGATCCATTGGTGCGGCACAAGAGAGGGGGCCGGCGCCCCCTCTTTGGAAAGATGTCTAGGGCTCCTACTTAGTAGGAACCCTAGATGGCTATAAAAGGAGGTGTGAGGCCGGCGCCCTAAGCATAGAAGAACTCCTCCTTCTCCTTGCCGTGAGCCTCCCTCTCCTCTCTTCTTGTGATCAGCCGCAAGCAAGGAAGACCAAGGCCAAAGGTTGGCGGCATCCTCTTCCTCCCTTCTTCCTTCCAACGCAGGGAAAAGAAAGAAGGCTGCGTGGGGATTCTTCTTCTTCCTCTTCTTCAACCTTCTTCTTCCTCCTCTCAAGCACTTTCAAGAGTTGAAAGAAAGAGAAGAGATCAGCCATCAAAGGAGTCTTTGCAAGGGAGCTAGCACCCCGGGAAGACAAGAAAGCTTTGATCGGTTCTCTACTTCGTGTGGATACCCGTAGAGGCCGGACGTTTGAACGGCTTCAAGCGAACCCTCTCCCATAACCACGAATTCAGATTCGCGGTGATCGTCTACCCGCGCAAGGTGAAGATTTTGATCTTCCTATTGTTTTAAAAGCTTTAATTCTTACCTAATTACGAAAGGTCTCGAAACAAGCGTTCATGCGATGAACGTCGAACCCGTGCATGCCGATTCCGCTGCCATCTGAAAAATTTTTGAAATATCGGCGGCATGGGCGGGTTCCCAACATCTATAGGCGTACCAAATGGTATTGACTGATCTTAGCAACCTCTGCTAATTTTAGTCTTTATATATTACTGTGAAATATAGTATCAGTGAACAAACCCTTAAAATTTTCTTTTGCGGATAATGTCTCTCCTGATATAGTGGAAACATCAGCACTGACTTTGTAATTCTGCAATTCTCAATTCGTTGTAAGTAGTCATTACTTAATCATAGCTTTATGATTAGATTTTTTTGGATGACTGAGTGTTAAACATGCACCTTCAAAATTACATATGCTAAACTACTAATGAGACACAGTAAAAAAAAAATATGCAGGATTATGCTTTTACATATGCTGCGCCAGCCTTCACTGAGTATTCTCATATCTCGATAAAATAAGCAGTTAAGGTGCAGTATACTATCATTACAATATTTGTTTGTACTACCAGTATATGCTGACAGGTATCATATACTGCTTTTTTCCCTCTTTATAAGAAATTAGACACTACATGGTCTTTTTCATTTCAGTTTATCCGTCAGATGTTTGTAACTGAATTTCTAGGGTCCAAAGCCATTTCTTTTTTAATATGCATCTGATTAAGCAAAGTGTTCATAGGAGATTTCTTTCATCTAAACACAGTTTTAATTTAAATGCAATGATGTGATTCTGAGTGATCACAGGGATGCTTTCCAGTTACCTGAGAATAAACTAAAGAATTTTTTGTGTATCTACCAGCAGATTTTTTCCATGGCATTGATGTTGTAGGTGATGTTCATCTAAGCTCTTCTCTACGTTCTACCTTTGACTAAGTGTTCAGAATAAAAGCTAATTTTAGCTGGATTTGAGAACCCATTCTAAATTTAATACGTCACAAATAAATCTATGAGATGTTTATATGAGAAGAAAATTATGTTTTTGCCAACCTGGACAATGTACCTTGGATGAGAATGAGTCTGTTTTCGGTATCTGAAAGTTGCTGTACAGGAAAATAATATAGACAAGATCCTGAAAAGATTGCCATAACTTTATCAGTTTATATTGCATAGGTAAGATCCCCAGCCGATAGAAGTCCTCTTAGGTGCTGCTCACGAGACCTTTGGGATTATGGAACCTTGTGATATGAAGTACCGTTCTTGTAGCTTGCCATGATATTTAATTTACCATAAAGGATATGGCATGAAGCGGATGAATATTAGAATCCTTTATTTTCTTAATAAAATAAAGAGATAACAATTGCAGTAGATATGTGGTTCTGGGTTTTGGTAGAAATTATATCTACTTCTAAGCTGCTTATCCAATTTATTACTGATTTCTAGGTTTAGGTCCCATGATATCTGAGCTGCATATTTCGAATTGATCCAGTTGACTGCCATGTAATTCTATATGACAAGGAAAGTATAATTCAAGAGGATGGCGAGAACTGTTAATGCATAATGTGCTCACATACAGAAATCCATATAATGTCTTCTTTTGTTATCACTTTTAATAGATTGTAATCCATTTTGTCCCATTCTCTGGAGGAGGAATTTCCCAATCTCTGCCTTCTTTTTTTCATAGGAAAGGGATAAAATGGATCACTTGCACTATAATTATCCAGGTCTGAATACTGAGAATGCAACATCCAAGACTCGAACCAAGAAGCTCAGAGAGGTGTGGCCATTGGGATAAGCCCCAGTTCCCTGATTCACGAGGAAGAATTTGTCTTCAATCTTCAGATTGATGATGACCCTTTTGATGGAGCAGTAGCAGAAATATATTTCATGAAGGAATAACACAGTAAATTTATTCAAGCTTTAGCTGGAAAGGTTAAAAGAAAAACCAAAGAATTCAGATCAGATTATTCTCATTCAGTTTAGTTTTATATTTTTGGAGAATGAGCGTATATGTTCTTTTTCTTTTATCAAGTGTTTTAGTACTATTGGAATGTAACTATGCTTGTAAACTGCAGACAGTTCTTGTATTTGTCGTTACTAGTGAATAGTTTTAGTACTTGGAATGCAAACTAATATGCCCATGGGTGTCTCCTCTCTATAAAAACAAGCAAAAATGGTTTTGTTGAACATGGATGTTGGTTGTAGATGTAAGATGTGTTTTGTGAGGATGAAAAGGAGGTGATGAAGCTCGAGATTGCGCGACGGGGTGTTTCGAAGAGCTTCTGTTGTTATTTTGATTGCTAAAATTTATTAGAAGCTGAATGCCTTTCTATCATGATAAAGACTTGGCCCTTCAGCTTTGAGTACAGAAGGTTCTCATCAGTTCATATAGATTGGTGCTATGCAAAATAATACTATGTGTTGACCCCCTAATGGATTTTGATGAATACAAAACACTAGAGTTTAATTCCATTTATCTTAACAATTTACTTGAGGATTTCAGGTGATTAACTAAGAATATTGTTAAGAAATGTCTAGGCAAGTTCCCATATTTTTCAAGAATTTATTGAAGAATTTTTGAGTTGAAGAAAACAGATCAGGGACAGCCGAGACGTCTCCGGGTCGTCTCAGAGACGTCTCTGGCACAAACAGGAAGAATTGGCACGTCTGGAGACGTCTCCGGCACCTGGCGAGGCGTCTCGCAGGGTCGGAGTCGACTTCCGACACTGCGGAGTCGACTCTCTCAGAGGCGGCAGAAAGGCCGATTTCAAGGGATGCGCGCGAGTCGTCTCCACAGGAAGCGGAGTCGTCCCCGCAAGTAAAAAGCAGACTTCCCGAGTCGTCCCCAGAGAGTGCGGAGTCGACTCTCTCAGGGGATTCCAGAGGGTGTGTTTTTCGTTGAAAGAACTGCCGAGACGTCCCCTGAAAGAGCGGAGTCGACTCTCTCAGAGAATTCCAGAGGACATATTTTTCAGAGATAAAACAGCGGAGTCGTCCCCGAGGCAGCGGAGTCGTCCCCATGCAAAAAGCGTAAACATCCCGAGACGTCCCCGTAAAGTGCCGAGCCGACTCTCTCAGAAAAACAGAAAAACAAGAAGTCAAAGAGTCCTTCTGCGGAGTCGTCCCCGTAAAGCGCAGAGTCGACCCCAAACAACGTCAAAAGAAAGTTTATACAACCGAGACGTCTCGCGTTGAAGCGGAGACGTCTCCGGAGCGCCTGGGACGCGACTGACACACTTTTTCAGATTTGTTTGAATTTTAAACTTCCATATCTTTGTGTCTAACGGCTATATTTGCTTTTTGGTCTATAAAAGGGAGCTCTTGAGTGCCTTCCTAGATTTTCTCACCAACCCAACACAAGATCATTCAAGAGAGAAGAAAGAAAAAGAGGTTCAAGGGAGTTAGAGCTTTCAAGAGGAGAAATCAAGTGCATTCAAGTTTTCCCAACTGATTTCGTGCTCAACCACTCACTCCCACTTGGCATTCAAAGCTCACATTCAAGCCAACGCGATCCACATCGGAAGAACCATCATTCCTCAAGCTTCCAACAGCCAAAAGGGTTCTTCCGGATTTTAATATTTCTCATTTCTATATTCGCTTCATTAAGAGCTTTTAAATCCTTGTAAAACTTTTCATTATTGTGCTTGTTCCAGTCAAGGAACTTGGAACAAGGGAAAGGCATCCCAAGCCTAGGTGAAATTGGGGGATTGTAGGGTTCGTTGTTAGCCCGGAGTAAAACAACGAGTTGGATAGTGCACTCGCAAAACTATCGGACTGTAATCTTGGATTATAGTGAAAATTCCCAAAGGTGCTTTGGGGAGTGGATGTAGGAGCAGTGGAAGCTCCGAACCACTATAAAACCTTGTGTTTGCGATTGACTGTTCTCATACCTCTATCTTTATTCTAGTTCATACATTTGTGTGTTTTATTTTTAATTAGACAAAAAGTTTTAAAACACCCAATTCACCCCCCTCTTGGGTGACCATCTCTGGGCAACAAGTGGTATCAGAGCGGGTGCTCTGTGTATTTCTTGAAGACCTAACCGTCTTAGCCAAAGATCTAGATGGCAACACCCTTCAACAATGTTCCTGCTGAGGGGCAGGCAACCAATAGACCTCCACTCTTCAATGGGACAAATTATACCTATTGGAAGACTAGAATGAGAGTTTTTATTCAAGCACAAGATTATGCCTTGTGGAGGGTCATAATCAAAGGACCACACGAACCATATCACATAGTTAATGGCATTCAAGTTCCCAAATCTGAAGAGGATTGGGATGAGAATGATGGTAGGATGGTTCAACTCAATGCTAGAGCTATGAACTCATTATTTTGTGCTCTAGATGCAAATGAGTTCAATAGAGTCTCCACCTGTAGTTCCGCCAAGAAAATATGGGATAGGCTTGAAGTTACCCATGAGGGTACAAATCAAGTCAAAGAATCTAAAGTGAACATTCTGGTTCACAAATATGAATTATTTAAGATGGAACCCAACGAAACCATTTCATGTATGTTCACACGTTTCACTGATATAATAAATGGTCTAAAGAATTTGGGTAAATCTTACACTAACCCAGAACTTGTGAGTAAAATTCTCAGGTCCTTGCCAAAAGCATGGGAAGCGAAGGTCACGGCAATTGTAGAAGCTAAAGACCTCAACATATTGGGACTTGAACAACTATTGGGCTCATTGATGACGCATGAGCTCACAATGAAGCAACATGAAGAAGATTTGCCAAAGAAGAAGACAATCGCACTCAAGGCTACTTCGAGTATGTGTGAAGAAGAAAGTAGTGAGAGTGAAGAAGAAAGCGAAGATGAGGACTTGGGTTTAATAGTAAGGAAGTTTAAGAAATTCATAAGAAGAAAGAAACCCTTCCCAAGAAAGAAGTTTGGAGGGAGAAATGATTGGGAAAAGGAAAAAGAAAAGGAAAGAGACCCAATAATATGTTATGATTGCAAGAGACCGGGACACATCCGTTCCGAATGCCCTCAACAGAAGAAGCACTTTGGAAAGAAAAAGAAGAAGGCGTTGAAAGCAACGTGGGATGATAGTGACACATCCTCCTCCGAGGAAGAGAAGGAAGATACCGCCAACTTGTGCTTCATGGCATTCGAAGACGATGAGGTATGTCAAAGCTCAACTACAAATTTTACTTTAGAAGAATTATATGAAGCTTTTCAAGAACTCATGAGTGATTGTAGTATGTTAGGAGCAAAGAATAAAGAATTAAAGGCCTCCAATCAAAAACTAAAGGATGATATTAAAAACCTATTAATTGAGAAGGAGAGCGTTAAAAATGTTAACACCATTGACCTAGAAAATAAAAATTCAAAACTTAGCATTGAAAATAAAACGACAAAAACACTAATTAAGGAATTAAATCTAAAAGTTAAATCCCTACTCAATAGTAATACCTCACTTGCACAAAATGTTGAAACCCTTAAAAATGATAAGAAAGAATTGGCTAAAGAAAATTTGGTTCTTAAAAATGAGGTACATAAGTACAAACCAATTGTGGAGAAATTTACACAAAGCTCTGAAAAATTAAATCTTATTCTATCCAATCAAAGAGCTGTTTTTAATAAAGCCGGATTAGGATATAAAACTAGCAAACAACAAAAGTATCTAAAGAATTTCTTTGTGAAAGCAAAAGATGTCAAAACTGAAAAACCTACATGCTTTCATTGTGGAAAAAGTGGACATAAAGCCTATTCTTGCATTCAAAGAAAGATTCAATCTAACAAGAATACATTTGTAAAAGGTAAAAACACAACTAAAGTGTGGGTGCCTAAGGGGACCAACTACACTAACCAAGAAGGACCCAAGAAAACTTGGGTACCTAAGAGCTTCACATGATTATTTTGCAGGTATGCCTTGCAGCCGGGAGTAAAAAGAGAATGTGGTATCTTGATAGTGGTTGCTCAAGGCATATGACCGATGACAAAAGCCTTTTCGTCACCTTGAAATCGAAAAAAGGAGGAGTAGTCACATTTGGAGACAATGCTAAAGGTCAAATCATTGGCGTTGGTAAAATCTCCATATCATCCTCCTCATTTATTGACAATGTTTTGTTAGTTAATGGATTAAAACATAATTTACTAAGTATAAGTCAATTTTGTGACAAAGGCTTTAAAGTGTCTTTTGAATCTTCACTATGCATAATTAGTAGTCCAATTGACAATGAAATCATACTTACGGGACATAGGCGTGGAAATGTTTACATGGTAGACCTTGATGATCTCACCATGAAGGATGGCCAATGTCTTGTAGCCATGGATGCCAAAGTCAATGAGACTAGCTGGTTATGGCATCGTAGGTTAGGGCATGCTAGCATGGATTTAATTTCTAAATTGATTACAAAAGATCTAGTCAAAGGATTACCAAAAATAGACTTTGAAAAGAACAAAATCTGTGCTGCATGTCAACTAGGGAAACAAACAAGAAGTTCCTTTAAGTCTAAGAACATAGTCTCGACATCAAAATCCTTAGAACTAATCCACATGGATTTATTTGGACCTACTAGAACTGCTAGTCTAGGGGGTAAGAAATTTGGTCTTGTGATTGTTGATGATTTTTCACGTTTTACATGGGTTTCATTTCTTGCACATAAAGATGAGTCCTTTTCCGCTTTTATCAAGTTTTATAATAGGATTTCGAATGAACTTAATCTTAAACTAAAAGCAATTAGGAGTGATCATGGTACCGAGTTTGAAAATCAGCACTTTGAAAAATTTTGTGAAGAAAACGGTATCAATCACAATTTCTCGGCACCTAGGACACCCCAACAGAATGGGGTGGTAGAAAGGAAGAATCGCACACTAGCAGATATGGCT
Organism: Phoenix dactylifera; assembly: GCF_009389715.1. Classification (NCBI taxonomy): domain Eukaryota; kingdom Viridiplantae; phylum Streptophyta; class Magnoliopsida; order Arecales; family Arecaceae; genus Phoenix; species Phoenix dactylifera. The sequence goes on along the minus strand of NW_024068343.1, from coordinate 6,898 downwards.
CATACCATGTTGTGTGAATCGGATCTACCAAAGTACTTTTGGGCAGAAGCAATAAATACTTCATGTCATATTCTAAACCGTGCTTTAGTTAGATCCATCTTAAAGAAAACACCTTATGAGTTGATGAAAAGTAAGAAACCAAATATAAGCTATTTTCATGTTTTCGGTTGTCGCTGCTTTATTTTAAACAATGGAAAGGACAATCTAAGTAAATTCAGTGCTAAATCAGATGAGGGGATCTTCTTAGGTTATTCCTCATCTAGTAGAGCATACAGGGTCTTCAACAAGAGAACTCTCGTTGTTGAAGAATCCATTCATGTTGTTTTTGATGAAGCTAATGGAGATTCTTTTAGAAAAGAAGAAGATGGTGATGCAGGTATACTTGAAGACAGAATGAAGGAATTCTCCATACAAGACAAACAACATGAGGATGAGATCAAAGAAGATTCAATTCAGCAAGATGAAGAAGATCAGCCTCCAACAAGAAATCAAGATCTTCCTAAGGAATGGAGGTATGCACATGGTCATCCAAGGGATTTAATCCTTGGTGATCCTTCACAAGGGATAAGGACAAGATCCTCTTTAAGAAACACTAGTAATTATCTTGTATTCGTTTCACAAATAGAACCTAAATCACTAGAAGAAGCCGAAAAAGATGAAAATTGGATAAATGCCATGCAAGAAGAATTAAACCAATTTGAAAGAAATCAAGTTTGGACTCTAAGGAAAAGACCCCCTAATGTTTCAATTATAGGCACCAAATGGGTATATAGAAATAAACTAGATGAAGATGGAATAGTAATAAGAAACAAAGCTAGGCTAGTAGCCAAAGGATATAATCAGGAGGAAGGGATAGATTTTGATGAAACTTTTGCTCCTGTTGCTAGGTTAGAAGCTATTAGACTACTTTTGGCATATGCATGCTTCATGGATTTTAAACTCTATCAAATAGATGTAAAAAGTGCCTTTTTAAATGGTTATATAATGGAGGAAGTTTATGTAGGACAACCTCCAGGTTTTGAAAATCACTTACATCCAGATTACGTTTATAAATTGCATAAAGCATTGTATGGACTTAAGCAAGCCCCTAGGGCATGGTATAAAAGATTAAGTAATTTCCTAATTGAAAATAAATTTAAGAGAGGAAATGTAGACAAAACCCTCTTCATTAAAAGAAAAGGGAATGACTTATTGCTTGTGCAAATTTATGTGGATGATATAATTTTTGGTGCTACTAATGATAGTCTTTGTCAAGAGTTTGCCAAGCTTATGCAGGGAGAATTTGAAATGAGCATGATGGGTGAGCTCAACTTCTTCCTTGGGCTACAAATAAAACAATCAGAGGAAGGCATCTTCATCAGTCAGTCCAAATATATCAAGGAAATGTTGGAAAAATTCAAGATGAAGGATGCAAAGGAAATCAGCACACCCATGGGCTCAAGTTGCAAGCTTGACAAAGATGAAAAAGGTAAAAGTATAGACTGCAAATTGTACAGAGGTATGATAGGCTCTTTACTTTACCTTACTGCTAGTAGGCCAGATATATTATTCAGTGTTTGCATGTGTGCTAGATACCAAGCATGTCCTAAGGAATCACACTTGCAAGCTGTTAAAAGAATTTTCAGATATCTAGTAGGGACATCTAATGTAGGCTTATGGTATTCTAAGCAATCTGACATAAATTTAATTGCTTATTCCGATGCTGACTTTGCCGGGTGCAAACTCAACAGAAAAAGCACAAGTGGCACATGTAAATTCTTGGGTGCTAATTTAGTTTCTTGGTTTAGCAAGAAACAGAATTCAGTGGCCTTATCCACAGCTGAGGCTGAATACATTGCAGCTGGGAGCTGTTGTGCCCAAGTGCTTTGGATTAAGCAACAACTCGAAGACTTCGGTATCAAAATGGACAACATACCAGTTAGATGTGATAATACAAGTGCAATTAATTTAACAAAGAATCCTGTCCAACACTCTAAATCAAAACACATAGAAATTAGGCATCACTTTATAAGAGATCATGTGCTGAAAAATGATGTGATGATTGAGTATGTATGTACTGAAAATCAATTGGCCGATATCTTTACAAAGCCCCTTTGTAAAGATAGGTTCAACTTCTTAAGGAATGCTTTGTGCTTATTTGATCCTAGCAAATAAATTGAACTTGTAATGCAATGCTTTGCTACTGAAGCTAGTAATCCACCACAAGGTCAGAAATAGCAAACCTAGCATCTATTAAGTGAAAGCATAAATCTATCTAAGTTAAATGACGAATTGTTTGACTTTCCGGAGGATGGTTATCTTCCCTTGGACTCTTCATGGAGATATTTTCAGAGCCTATTTCATAGGTATTCGAAATTTGGTCAAACATTCCTCATTTCAATATTAATAATTCAAAAATCATTATCAAACTTTTATAGGGTGTATTATTAAAGGGAAGGATCACAAACAAACTCACTCTATATTCACCAAAAGAAATTATGTTGATTAGTGTGGTTAAATAAAATAAATTGGAAAAAGATAGAAATCATTCAGAAAATTTTTAGTGCCGGAGACGTCTCTGGCAAATCATAGAGACGTCCCCCCGGCGAGACGTCTCGCGCTAGTCGTGGAGACGTCTCGGGGACCGAACGAGGGTTTTTAAAATAGGTGAAACAGCTCGAGCCGACCCGAGCTATCTTCTTTCGTCCCCGACAAAAACAAAAAACCCTAGCCTCCGTTTGCTCTCCACCTCAAACCGAACCAAAATCTCCCCATTTCCCTAGGGTTTTCGATTCATGGCACCTAAGAGAGCTAGGAGAACGGGTGGGAGGCGTCCTAGGGTATCGACCGACGGCGAGGAACGGAGGGAAGAGCCTTCCGCGCCATCTCCTCCGGTTGCTCCGCCAACCACGACCCTTTCCTATGCAAATCGCACAGTAACCACTGGTAGGTACATCGACTTTCAGTTTCTAGCAAATGAGGGGTTCTCTATTGGAGAGAGACTCCGAGCCCAAGGTTGGGAATACCTTTGTACCCTAAATACATCAACCTATCCCGGCCTAGTTAGGGAAATGTTTAGCAACATGGCCTTAGGGGACTCGGGGTACACTGGATATGTCTGAGGGATATTGATAGAGATTAATGAGGATGTTCTATCTAGTGTATTACAAATTCCTAAATATGGTGAGGCTCCGACCTCACACCCTCAAAGGGAAATTGCCCTAAACTTAGTTTTAGGATGAGAGGACTGCGGCCCTCTTGATGTGGTTAACTCCCAAGACCTCAATGCCGAGATGAGATTACTCTTGAGCATTGTTAACCGGGTCCTATTCCCAAAAACCAGCCGCTTCGATTTCGTTTCGGAGCGAGATTTAGTTATCATGCACCACATCTTACTAGGGATCCCCCTAAACCTCCCTAGACTTATGTTAAACTACATCTCTATATGTCATAGGTATTCTAGGTTTAGCATACCATATGGGATGATTTTCACTTTACTATTCAAACACTTCAAAGTTCCCATTCCTGAAAATGAGCCTGCAAAACCCTTAAGAAACACCGACTACTGCAATGAAAGTACAATGCATAGAATGGAGTTTCACAAGGTAGATGGATCATGGGTTAAGGTACCAAAAAGAAAATCTCAAATCCTAGAGCCTGAGATCGCACATCAGGAGCCAGACCACCACTCTCCTCCACATAGCCATATGGGCTTTCCTGATGTACCCTCTAGCTCAGCTGGACCTTCCACATCCATGCCTCCTCCTCCTCCAGTCAGTGGATCCTTCTCCCTGTCAGATGAACAGATGCACACTCTAGCATCTGTGATATGCCAGCAGATGAGAGAGGAGATGAGATCGTTGATCACTGCTGAGTTGGCTCCTCTTCGTACCTCACATGAAGGGCTTCTATAAGAATTGAAGGAGATCAAAACTCAGGTAGAAGCTACAGCATCAGAGTTGGTTCATGTGGGTACCCTCCAAACTATACGATCAATTGAGCTACAGGAGAAATTGAAGATCATATCAGATGGTCTTCAAGAGTTGACGAGCCTTGGAGGCAATTTGGGCACCGTGGCTGCCCAACTTAAAGAAAAAATTGAAAGGGCAAGTCTCGAGTTTGAAGCACTAGTAGCAGCCTTCCATCAATCTCAAGGAGACCAGTTCAAAAACTCTACTGGACTCAATAAATGCATTTATAGAGGCAGCTGCTAGGGCTATTGAACAACGTCGCCGATAAGGGACATTTTGTAAAAAATCTAGGGTTCATCTGTTTTGTAAAACCCTAGGCTCATTTTGAAACTTCTTTTGTATTAGGAATCAATACTTGTAATGATTTTCTCTCTTAACTTTGTAATGACTTCAAATGATTGCAATGATATATGAATGTCATACAATTCCTTTGAAACTTTGTGTATGTGATTCTGTGATGTGCCACAAAAATCTCATAACATACCTTAAGTGTTCAAACTTGACACAACTTATCAATGCATATAAAACAGGGAGAGCACATCTTGTAATAACTATTTTAAACAAAAAAAAGGTCTGAAATGAATTCCAAAACAAAGGGGGAGTGAAATGAATGCTGCATTCATTAATAGACATAACTTGGACAGCGGGAGCATAACTTGAATATCCTTAAGTGAATCATGGTAACATGCTGAATTCCACTAGAAATTGTGTTTTAAGTACCTAAGAATAATTTGTCCCCTTCATTGTTGATGACAAAAAGGGGGAGTAGATATAATATAGAACCTATATATGGAGTATATGAAGTATATGGAGTAGAACCTAAATATGGAATGCAAAATTTACACTCATACTTAAAAGTTGAATTAGAAAAGACAAAATTGAAGAATATTGGCTGTAAGATAATTGCCCTTCTGGAAAAGAAAGAGGGAGTCAAAAAGTACTTAGCCTTCAATTGTCTTTAGCATCAATACTTCATTAATTTACATTTTAACTTGATTCAAATTCAGTTGATATACCAAAATTGCTCAAGAGCTACTAAGACCAATACTTATGCATAAGGGAAAAACTAAAAATTGACTATTTTGAATTATGCACACTGTATCTAGCTCTAACCAAAACACAATACTTGTACATCTGATCAAATACTGTGTATATGTTTAAATTTCGAATTTTGCATATACTCAGTGTTTTGTCATCATCAAAAAGGGGGAGATTGTTGACCCCCTAATGGATTTTGATGAATACAAAACACTAGAGTTTAATTCCATTTATCTTAACAATTTACTTGAGGATTTCAGGTGATTAACTAAGAATATTGTTAAGAAATGTCTAGGCAAGTTTCCATATTTTTCAAGAATTTATTGAAGAATTTTTGAGTTGAAGAAAACAGATCAGGGACAGCCGAGACGTCTCCGGGTCGTCTTAGAGACGTCTCTGGCACAAATAGGAAGAATTGGCATGTCTGGATACGTCCCCGGCACCTGGCGAGGCGTCACGCAGGGTCGGAGTCGACTCCCGACACTGCGGAGTCGACTCTCTCAGAGGCGGCAGAAAGGCCGATTTCAAGGGATGCGCGCGAGTCGTCTCCACAGGAAGCGGAGTCGTCCCCGCAAGTAAAAAGCAGACTTTCCGAGTCATCCCCAGAGAGTGCGGAGTCGACTCTCTCAGGAGATTCCAGAGGGTGTGTTTTTCGTTGAAAGAACTGCCGAGACGTCCCCTGAAAGAGCGGAGTCGACTCTCTCAGAGAATTCCAGAGGACATATTTTTCAGAGATAAAACAGCGGAGTCGTCCCCGAGGCAGCAGAGTCGTCCCCATGCAAAAAGCGTAAACATCCCGAGACGTCCCCGTAAAGTGCCGAGCCGACTCTCTCAGAAAAAACAGAAAAACAAGAAGTCAAAGAGTCCTTCTGCGGAGTCGTCCCCGTAAAGCGCAGAGTCGACCCCAAACAACGTCAAAAGAAAGTTTATACAGCCGAGACGTCTCGCGTTGAAGCGGAGACGTCTCCGGAGCGCCTGGGGATGCGACTGACACACTTTTTCAGGTTTGTTTGAATTTCAAACTTCCATATCTTTGTGTCTAACGGCTATATTTGCTTTTTGGTCTATAAAAGGGAGCTCTTGAGTGCCTTCCTAGATTTTCTCACCAATCCAACACAAGATCATTCAAGAGAGAAGAAAGAAAAAGAGGTTCAAGGGAGTTAGAGCTTTCAAGAGGAGAAATCAAGTGCATTCAAGTTTTCCCAACTGATTTCGTGCTCAACCACTCACTCCCACTTGGCATTCAAAGCTCACATTCAAGCCAACGCGATCCACATCGGAAGAACCATCATTCCCCAAGCTTCCAACGGCCAAAAGGGTTCTTCCGGGTTTTAATATTTCTCATTTCTATATTCGCTTCATTAAGAGCTTTTAAATCCTTGTAAAACTTTTCATTATTGTGCTTGTTCCAGTCAAGGGACTTGGAACAAGGGAAAGGCATCCCAAGCCTAGGTGAAATTGGGGGATTGTAGGGTTCGTTGTTAGCCCGGAGTAAAAACAACGAGTTGGGTAGTGCACTCGCAAAACTACCGGACTGTAATCTTGGATTATAGTGGAAATTCCCAAAGGTGCTTTGGGGAGTGGATGTAGGAGCAGTGGAAGCTCCGAACCACTATAAAACCTTGTGTTTGCAATTGACTGTTCTCATACCTCTATCTTTACTCTAGTTCATACATTTGTGTGTTTTATTTTTTAATTAGACAAAAAGTTTTAAAACACCCAATTCACCCCCCTCTTGGGTGACCATCTCTGGGCAACACTATGCAATGAGCAAGCCCTGGCATATCCATAATTTAGTCAATTAGAATGTCCAAGGCAAGAAGAAGGAACACCTGCTATTTCTTTTTTCCTATAGAAAACTCAATTAAGGCTGCTAATTAGATTTCAAGGTATATATATGTTAGGATATG